>NC_043000.1:6856136-6963636 GCF_006345805.1 Octopus sinensis
ATATTTATATGCACACATACAGACACACATTATAGTTATATAAATATAACACATATACAGTGTCATCAAGAATAAAAACACTGACATAGCTTAAACTAGAGACCCATTATTGGCATAAATATTCTTTTATTCATTTCAGTCATTTGACTGCAGCCATGTTGAAGCACCACCTTTAGTCAAGCAAATTGATTCCAGGACTTATTCCATCAGTCTCTTTTGCCGAACTGCTAAGTTACGGGGACGTAAACACACCAGCATCAGTTGTCAAGCAATGTTGGGGGACAAACATAGACACACATACACACACACATATATATATATGATGGGCTTCTTTCAGTTTCCGTCTACCAAATCCATTCACAAGGCTTTGGTCAGCCCAAGGCTATAGTAGAAGACACTTGCCCAAGGTGTCACACAGTGGGACTGAACCCAGAACCATGTGGTTAGCAAGCAAGCTACTTACCACACAGCCACTCCTGCACCTTATATACAGTTTACAAAACCTTTTAGCTAATTCTTTCAAGACTACTACAAGTCCACCAAGATACAGATTGATAAATAGGCAGGTGGAAGGAAGGGAATGTAAAATGAAGCTGTGTTGCCGGATATATGAAAACTCCAGAGAAAGCTTGTGGGAGCATGCTTCGATTGAACGCAGTTTTTCTCTGAGATCGTCTGTGCTCTGTTGCTCATGCACACTAACATTATACATCGGGCAAAGCATGCTTGCCTCATTTCTTTCCAGTTCGCACAATCTCAGGATGCAATGCCCTGGTTTTGTTGCCATGCAACATTGCAATTTATACTATTTATCCTTCGCCTGGAAACAGAGTCCCTTTTGTTGTTGTCAGAGGTAATAGCTCATTAAATTTTTTCTAATCCATTCTTACTCTGACTACTTTGCTGTCATAGCACTGAACTTCATTGCTAATTAAATGACATAGAGGGAAGCTGTCAACTACAACTACAGAGCCTTTTGAGCATTTAAAAGTGTTCATTTCATGGATGTTATTACTGCTAACTACCCTCAGCAGCTACCTTCCATCAGTGGACATGTGACCCACACCTTACACACCCTGTGCATCCATAGTTTATTTTGGGAACACCATACAGCATTCCCAATTACTTTCTTTCTTTGTATAAAGTGTGGCCACTTCCCAAAGTCCTAACTTCTTTCTAAGTAAAACATTTGACCAATGCCATGTGAGTGAATTTGGTAGATGAAACTGTAGGAAACCTATCATATGAATATTGTGTGCACACATGCATGCATGTGCATAAGTGTGTGTGTGTGTGTGTGTGTAAATATAAACTGCATCTGGTAGTGGAGGCCTGGTACAGGAGTTCCAGGGCTTTGAGGAGTGTGGAACCACCTCTTAGCCACTTTTGTTCCCAGATCTATGACCCAGAGTTATAGCACCTGTTAGGGTCCCAGCTCTGAGTTAATAACATGTGGACCAATGGTGCCCTAGTTCTTGTTAAAATTTCCTTCTAGGAGAAGGTAAACTTATATAAAAGAAACCTAAAATGCAGTTGGTTTCTGGTTGTTTCAAACTCTGTTGTTCCACTGGGTTTATAGCTGATTGTTCTGAAAAGTGGATTCAGTGCTATCCGCTCAAATGACTTCCACTCTGTGAGTGTGAGTGTGTGTGTGTGTTGTGTGTGTGTGTGTGTGTGTGTGTGTGTGTATAAATGCTGACATCCCATAGTTTCACTTAAGTGAAACAGCAAATGATGTTTACATTCCTTGTTGGATTTATGACCAGTTTCAGTACTTTTGAAGACCAATGAAATTCTGCTTCAAACACATTTCCATCCAAGCCATGCTAGCAGAGGAAAATGAACATTAAATAAGAGAGCAAATGAACAAATACATATGTTTGCAAGTGAGTAGATGTGCACAAAGGTGTTTGCTGCTAAAGCCACATTAATTACTAACACTGCTCTTAGTTTACTTATCTAAAAAGACCCAATTAAGTAGTTGAAATTGTCTTAAATTACTGCCTTAGTTGGCAGTAATGACACCCATGAAATAAACTCGTACTTTTTGTTTAACATATCAAACATATACAGCAGCAATGTCAGCCACCTTTCCTGGCTTATAATATTTCCCACCAATATTAATTTACAAAGATTCAAGATGAACATTCATAGCATCAATCTCACCAACCTGGGGAGAGGGGCTACAAAGGCCATTGAAAATGTTCATTCCACAAGATCCAGCAAGTGGAAAAACAAAAAACAAAAAAAAATGAATATGTTACTTTTCAGCTAAACACAACAGATCTTCCGGAACATTTTCCAGAGATGCAGCTTCAATAACTGATTCATCTATTTTTACATTTTCAACTAAGTTCCCTTTCATACTCCTAATACTGGGACACTGTATATTCCATCTGTCTGTATATTAAAAAGAAAGTCTCTGTTGAGGATGTTACTCTTGAATGTATCTTTAGTTACACAGAGAAAGTTCTTCTCTCTACTGTTTGTCTAAGATACCTTGCCCTGGTATATAAGAATATTTGTTATCGTTGTATATCATGCAAGACTATCACAACTGAATACTCTTCCTACTGCTAACCCCTTTACACTGGCACTATAGACGTAATAGGCCAAGAATAAAAGTTCTTTATTCTGTATTGGTTTTATTAATAGTTTGAAGTGATATCATATAATACACATATGTATGTTGCAATTTGGAGTTAGACCAGGTCTCATGTCTGAGAATAATTAAATACCACAACATGTTGCTACTTGATACATCATCCCTTATATTTGTTAGAGGATTCAGATCTCCATTGAGGGCTTGTCACTAGGTATGATAGAAGCTGACCAAAAGATCAGAAGCAGTAAAGTTCCCTTTTTGAGTAAGCCATAAAAAGATAGTGAAATAAGAAAGAAAAAAAATCCAAACTTAGCTTACCTTTAATAGATCAATAAAAAGTTTGGTACTTTAAATTAAATTTTAAAATAAATGTTTATAAAAGGTGTCAGAGTGATAGAGTATGTGCAACAACAGGCGAGAAGAAGGTTAGTAAAGTAGATGAATTGTTAATAGTCTCGTGTTATATTAACCCTTTTGAGACTCTTGTTATATTAAAACACACTGTCTACATGCTACAATTAATTTTGAAAATATTCACAAATTCAGAGGTTTCTAATACAAAGACCAAATTGTTCATTATTGATCTAATGACTGGCACACAGTAAAAGGCTTTAATTTAAAGTACAAATCAAGGTATGGTTTCAGGTGGAGTAGTATCAAAAGGGTTAATATCCTGTTGTTTTTAAGACAAAATATTTTGAGTTGAAAGGAAAGTGTAACTGTCAGTATGCAGTTACATCAACATGCCTTACAGAATATTAGGCTTAGTTACAGATTAGGGATTCAGTTCTGAAAGAAAAAGAAATCCTATTAGAATTTTAGGGAAAAAAGTCAAACATTTCTGGTAGTAGAATGAGTCTTTGTTACATACCTTCATCTACAGTATGATCCTTGGCTGGAGAAGAATAAATGAAAGACAATGAAAACTGCTGCCTCTTTAGATGACAATGATTGGAAAACAAAGCAGTTATACACAAAACCCTACCAATGACTGTTTATTATCAACACTAGTGTGTCACCAAAGAAAGAATCTTGGGGTTTGTTGGGACCCCAGTCTTTTCACTCCAATCTTTTCTAATTTCAGTTGGAGTTAGTAAGGTAAGAAGAATTTTCTTTCTAAAAAACAAAAAAACACTTCCAGCAAAGAAGTGCCAACTGTTTCAACTAACTGGCAAATTACTGTTGTTTGAAAACAGACTTTTAGACTAATGCCACATCAAACAGAATTACTAACAAGGAAATAGGATATTTTTAAGAAACAGAGATTTAAGTATGAGAAAGTTGGTCATTCTTTTAGTTCAGAAATCACAACAGGTAAACATATGAAAAAGAAAACCAAAAATAAATAATAAACTGGCCAAAAATTGAAACCAATATTTTGTGGTAGATTTTTAAAATCACATAATGTACATTAGAACTCAAAATATTGGAAAGCTATCTCTAAAGACTCCTGCTGATCAACAGAATACTTATGTTGATGTTTTTGGAATCATACTGTTGCCAAAAGGTGCAGTAGAAAAGAATTTCTTGCATAAGGTCACTGCAAGATTATTAGATGCAATTCTCAGTTGATATGTTATTATGCACCCTTAACTGCCCCCAATATGGACCTTAAATGAAATCTCCAGCTGAAGCTGAGTTGTTTTTAAGCTTATAATTCTTTAGAAGCTCTTCTCACTTCTTAACCCAACAATTATAACATGAAAATAAACAAGAGATAATCTACTGAAAATTTGATTATTTCCTTCTAATCAAATCCAATAAGCATGTTCTGAGGTAACATATTTAATAAATGGTGATATAGAAGCAGTGTGAACTGTGCCATACAAAATAGATGTCTTAACCTACACCAGGAATAAGCAATTTTTGAGGGACAACCAAAGACACAATACACTAAACACAGCATAATTAAAACTCAGCTTCGAACAGCTAAATAAGAAAATGATGAGGAAAACGAACCAAGGAAAAGTTGGAAAGAGGCAAAAATTTGTATCTCGCATAAACCAACAAAATAAGCAGTGAAAACTTTAAACAAAGTAATTAGTATCATCAGTGACAGCCACTTCTGCATGTGACAATTACAAAGCTCAAAAAACACAACCACATTTCACCAGCGAAAAAATGTCTTCAAGCATTCCTTGAAAATCAGCTGCAAAAAAAACCCCCCGCATTGAGCAACAGGAACACAAAATGCAAGATTAACCCATTCCACTTTGACAAGAAGCCTCCCACAAATCCTTTTAACAATTACTGCAGCCTCGCGTCTGTTGCCAGCCTCGCCTTGGCCCCCATGCCGGTGGCACGTAAAAGCACCATCCGTTCGTGGCCGTTTGCCAGCTCTGTCTGGCACCTGTGCGGGTGGCACGTAAAAAGCACCCACTACACTCACGGAGTGGTTGGCGTTAGGAAGGGCATCCAGCCATAGAAACACTGCCAGATCTGACTGGGCCTGATGAAGCCTTCCGGCTTCACAGACCCCAGTTGAACCGTCCAACCCATGCTAGCATGGAAAACGGACGCTAAATGATGATGATGATGATGAACTCAACATGTTGGTTAGAAAACTAGCTTTCTGCTCAAAAAATTTACTAAAATAGCATGTCTTGAATTTACAATTTCCCAAATGAGTACCACAAACATCCTTCCTCTCCACACTCATTTTAACCTATACACACACAGCCTCCCAACATTTCTTCAGACAATACATGTAGCCTCACATGCAGGAGACATGACACAATTAGACAATTACTTCAACCTTACATCAATCACCTAGAACAGCATGTTAAGCCCCTACACTCCCTATGGAGCATTGGCCAACAACAACTTTTGTCCACTGTTCTCGAATCTGGGCTGTGCCTCCCAGGTCTTCTTAGATTTAACCTTTTAACATTCAGATTACTCGGTCAAAATTTAATGCTTACTTATTCACAATATTTTGACTTAATCATGCATAATCTTGTAGCTTTGAGATCTCAATATTGTGACAGTTTATTTTTACAATGACATTGTACAGGAAGCACGAGAGGTCAGATCTGACCACTTTCAACATAAAACAGAATATTTGGGGCTGATATGACCAGTTTTTAAACACTAAAGGGTTAAATTGTTAGCAATGCTTGTATAGCTTTACTTGTTTTCTAAGTAGGGAGTGATGGCCCTATGCAAGCCCATTTTTACCTCCAGTAAGAGGTGGTCCATATAAGCCCAATTTCTATCCTTTGATTTGTCAAGCACAGGCGGTCCTACAAGGAGCTTATGCTCCACTGGTTTAACTCTCAGGCTCCTCGAGGCACACAAGTTAACACATTGCAACAAGGACTGGACTTTGTGGTATCAATCACTCAGAAGCCTGGCTATGAATCATTCAGAAACCTGATTTCAATCTACTGCATCCCTTTTTACTAGTGACACAAGAAGTCCTCAAATACACCCAACCTTTACACTTTAACCATGTAAATGTACTTCACACTAAAAGGACAAAAATACTTGGTGATCACAAAATAAGTCCAGAAACATGAAGCAATTATAAAACAGAATACAGAACAGCACACACACATATTTAGAGCACCTGTAAGCAGTGCAAATGGCAAACAACAAAGGAACAACAACATTAGTATGTTAATAATACTTTAGATCCATCATGAACAATGCCAGCTCTACTTGGGTCCAAAATCTCACCCTAACAGAAGACAGTAAACTTTTTAGCCACACAACCTTGTCTGCATCTTTTATTTATTTATTTATTTTATCTTTTTAGTTGTTTCAGTCATTAGACTGTGGCCAAGCTGGGGCACCACCTTGAAGAACTTTAGCTGAGTGAATCAATCCAAATGTTATTTTTTTAAGCCTTGTACTTATTCTGTCAGTCTCTTTTGCCAAACTGCTAAGTTACAGGGACGGAAATACACGTGGTGATGGACAACAAACACAGACACCAAGATGAACACTCATATGCACACACACACACACACACATATATATATATATATATATACATATACATACACACACACACATATATAAGGTCTGATCAATAAGTATCCGGACTGTTGCTATAGTAACAAAGCTGAAGCATGTAGAGTAACGCTGCTTGGTACAGATTGACTTTGAACTCTGCTGTGCATGCACACTAAGTTTTAACGTTCTAGCTCATGTCTACTGTTTACAGCAGTGCTTGGAAGGAAGGTGTGTAGTGTGTGATCATTGCATTGACCATGACAGAGAAAGATGTATGAGCCACAAGTGTACAAGTGGTTCACACGTTTCCAAGATGGCCGAAAAATGTCGATAGTGATGACTGTTCTGGGAGACCCGCAACTAGCAGAACTGAGAAAAACATTGCAGATGTGCAAACAACTGTGAGGGGAAATCAGCAAATTACTATCCGTGATTTATCAGAGGATGTGCAGATTAATTACAGTTTAGTTCAGCCCATCATCACTGAAGATTTAGGTATGAGACACTTTTCTGCCAAGTTTGTGCCAAAACTGCTTTCAGTTGCACAAGATCTTGATTGTGTCAAGAATGATGAAAACTTCTTGAAGACTTTGTGTAGGCCTCTGAACAGGTATCGCCAAGCTTTTAGTAAAATTTGATGCAGATTCTCTGCTCAACTTTGTCTGTCATGGTCAATGCAATGATCACATGCTACACACTTTCCTTCCAAGCACTGTTGTAAACAGCAGGAGTGAGCTATCAGGCTGAGTAAAAGTAAGCAACGTTTTGAAACAGGGAATTCATCACAATATATTTCAACAAAGCAGAATTTTATTCATCAAAGTAAGAACCATTACAATCAACACATTTGTGCCAATGAATTACAAGTTTGTTTATTTTGGTAACATAAACATTTGGAGTTCTGGAGCTGATGAACTCTTTAAATGCACTTTCAGCATTGGTTTAATTTTTGAACTTCTTCTCTCACAGTAAACTATCAAGGCGCTTGAAAAAGTGGTAGTCACTAGGAGAAAGGTCTGGGAAATAAGCTGGGTGGGGAAGAATTTCGTAACCAAATTCCCTTAACTTCTAGTCTCATTAGTGAAATGTGTGGTCCAGCATTGTCATGAAGAATGATTGTCCCTCTTTTGTTGACCAATCTGGGATGGAGGAGTAGCAGTTTTTCTTTCATTTAGATAATATGTTTCTGCTGTAATGGTTTTTCCGGGTTTTAAGAAGTTATGGTGGATGAGTCCAGCAGTACTCCACCGGTCACCATAACCTTCTTTTTGAAGAGCTTGGGTTTAAGGGAGGTTTACAGTGCTACATTTTGGTCCAACCACTGCGAAGAATGCTTTTTATTATTGTACAGAATCCACTTTTCATCACAAGTTACAAAACAGTTGAGAAATGGATTGGTCTGGTTACAGAGAAGTGATGAGCAAATTTCATATCTGCACATTTTCTGATTTTCATTCTAATCGTGTGGTACTCATTTGTTGAGCATTTTTGATTTTCCAATCACATGCAGATGGTTACAGGCAGCTTCCTGGCTAACTTGAGGCTCTTTTGTCAGTTCTCAAGTGATTTTACATGGGTCTTTCTCAGTAACAGTCTTTAACTGACTGTCATCAATGACAGATGGGTGTCCACTATGCTAACGATCTTTGAAGCTCAGGTCTCGATTGCAGAATTGTTCAAACTATTTTTGAACTGACCACTCATTGGTCATCTCCTCAACAAATGTTTCATTGATATTGCGAGCAGTTTCAGCTGCTTTACATCCTTTTTTGAAGTTGAATAGCAAAATTGCTCGAATATTACACTTTGACAGTTCCATTTCAGATGATTGTAACAACAGTGAAAAAAAATCAATGTTAATTTATTGATCCATTTGGGCAAGTCTATGTCTGCATTATCAGACAATTGCAAAAAAATGTTTAAAAAAAATTCAAAACTCTGCATAAATCCGGTACAAATTCTTCATGTTTCAAAACGTTGCATACTTAACATTCTACTGAACCCCTAGTCCGAAACCGATTGGTAAGATCAGCTGTAATGGATATACAATACCGTATGCTTCGATTAATACACCCACTCTAAAAACAAATAATAATAATAATAATAATAATTGTGTACAGTGCTCAGGTGCACTACAACTCATCTAAAGTGTATATATAATCAGGTGTAGTTTCGGCGGATTTCGGAAAGCATGAGGGCCTTAAAAGATGCAGTGTCATGGCAGTCAACAACTGACGCAGGCAGTTTATTCCATGCTTCAGCAACTCTGAGCGTGAAAAAATGTTTCCGAAAGTCATGGGAGCTGTATTGTTTTCTGACTTTGTAGGCATGTCCACGTGTGTTAGACACATGGAGATCAAAAAGATGTTCAGTGTTGTTGTTGGTGAGGTGGTTGATAACTTTGTGGGTGTTTACCAAGTCCGTCGCCAAACGCCGGAGCTTCAGTGAATCCATGCCCAGGGAAACAAGGCGCTCAGAATATGGTAGGTGTCTGATGGAGGGTATGCGTTTGGTTGCACGTCTCTGGACAGATTCCAGGAGGTCAATGTTCTGTGCAAGATAGGGGTTCCAAACTGATGATGCGAATTCCAAGTGTGGTCGTACCATAGCTGTATACAGTTTTAAATAGATGGCTGGAGAGCGGCTAACAAAAGACCTGCTGAGTGATGCCAAGACACCCTCGGCCTTCCTGACAATCTTAGAGATATGCTTTGACCAACGCAAATCACTGCTGACAGTGATGCCTAGGTCACACTCGCAAGATATATGAGTATATATCTTCCTGGCTTATGGATTTCTTAAACATACATACATAAATATACATATATATATATATATATATATATATATATACACATACATATACATACACATATATATATATATCACGTGACCGACCAGACCATCAGATGTTGTTACACATCGCTGGTCACAATGCGTTTGCATTGTTTTAGCCTTAGAATATATATATATATATATATATATATACATACATACATATATATATGTATATGTGATGGGCTTCTTTCAGATTCTATCAACCAAATCCATTCATAAAGCTTTGGCCAATCTGAGGCTATAGCAGAAGGTGTCACATAGTGGGACTGAACTTGGAACCATGCGGTTGAGAGGCAAACTTCTTAACATACAGCCACGCCTGCATCAATCTATTTCTTTTTCTTTTCTTTTAAATTTTCTACCCCACCCCACTCCTCTATAAAGTCATTTCAAGATGTACAGTATAATTCAACTAAGTTAAACTATTCTAAAATCAATACTGAACATTATTGCTTATTTTTTTTTTAATGTAATCGATATTCTACTCAAGACACTTAAAGAGCTTTTATAGTATTTATTGAACAGTCACTTTTATTACATCTTAGTCTTCTTTCTGAATAAATATCTCTATTCTTCTCCCCCTCCATAACATCTTGATTCGTTCCCATGATTTGTTTTTTTTACTCTAGTCCAAACACTTTTGGAAGCTTATCTTTACTACATGGACACCCTACTCCACTGCTATGTTCAATAAGTAATATCTACAAGGTTTGATGTTAAACTCATTACCAGTTAGCATTTTCAAACTGTCAGACATATATATTCTCACTGTCTGCCTTTCCATCTCTCTCTCTCTCAACCTCCCTTCCTTCCACACACAAACACACACACATACATTCATTACTTTTCTTTCCTTCTCAAGCCAATCAACACCATTACATCATACAGTACCTAGTGAAATTGTTACTGACACATCTGTCTCAAGACTTGCAATAGGATGGTGCTCATGATAATATTCTGTTACTTTCTACATTAAAAATAAAATTAAAAAAGCCCTGGTACAATCAGATTGTATAAACCTATACTATTTATTTTATAGTCACAGCTGAGGGTGGCATAACTGTCCATGGCCAAAGAGCTTCAAATAAGTGGATCATTACAGTTAATATGGAGCTCAAAAGTATTTCATGAAAACATAAATTAAAATTCATATGGAAACAAATAGCAACATTGCAATTTATTGTGCACTGATAAGTGAAATGATAAGCATTACTTGTTGCACAAAATTGCCTGGATTTATTATTGTGAAAGAAAAATCTGATGATAATCTATTGATCAAGCATAAATCCTTGAAAATACAGTTTGGAAAGGAAAGGAAGTACAGTGAAAGCTGTTTATTGTGATCACCTTGCGACGAAGCCTTTTTGATAGCAATTGCCAGCTGAAAACATTAAGCAAATAAAGAGTTTGGGACCCACAAAGTTTGGTGACTGGAACTCGTTGATAACATTATCTGTGATTATAATAAGTGGCTTCCACTGTATTTATATTCAAGATCATGAACAAAATAATATAACAGTTTCATTAAAGACGGACCCCTGCAAGAAGAACTGCAATCACATTTTCTGTTAGTTCTAATAAAGCAGATGCCCAAACGATAGAGAACTGGGATTTGAGATTCCATCCATTTGATGTTAATAAAATAAGTTAGAATTAACCAAATAAGAGTAATAAAACTCTTTTTAAACAGGAATCAATGACATAAAAGGGAACTTCCATTCCAAGATGATGCCAAATACTGCTTTTCTGGCCCAAAATACTAAGAAGTTTTCCTTGCATTTATTCAGTCTTGCACAAAAAACACACACAACACCAATAACAGAGAACATTCTATTCTAGCTAACCAATAAGGAAAGTAAATATGCTAACAAGTACAAGGGGGTACCCAAAAGAAACTGAAATTTTGCAATATTATTTCATTCACTTAGTTTTACTTGTTTAGACTTTTATTGCCTTCTAAGTATTCTTCATTTGAGGCAATGCATCAGTATAAGTGCATTTTCCACTATTCGAAGCAGTGCTGGAACTCATGCAAAGGGATGCCTTTCAACACCTCTTCCCCATCTGCAAATTCCATAGCATCAGCTTTCGTCACCAGTGATGGACCTTCGAAAAAAGGTGTGGATCAATTTCCATTTGTTCTTTCAGTTCAAGACATGCATTCAGTCATGATTGCTTTTGATCTTCCATGAGCAAGCAAGGAACAAATTTTGTTGCAACTCTTTTCATTTACAATGCCTTGCTCAAAATTCGTTAGCAGGAGCTCCAGGATACACCAGTCATGTCAAAAAGTTCATCAATTGTTCAGTGACGTCCTCTAAAATCAGTTCATGAATTTTCATGTTTTCATTCCTTCGGGAGGTCAACAGTTGCCCTGAATGAGATTGGTTTCAAGCAACAAATGACCATTCCTAAAGCATGGAAATCACTTGTAAACTTGTGTTTTGCTCAAGGCAGCATCCTTGTAAGCTGCTTGAAGCATGATAACTGTTTCAGCTGCTGTTTGCCCCAGCAAAAAACAGAATTTCACAGAAGCACACAGTTCCTTTGTTTCAGCCATTGTAAAAATTGACAAATGGTGGAAGCACAGCAAAACAAAGACACATCACATGACAGTACAACTAAACAGGACAATGTCAGTCGGCAGACTGATGCCTGAGGGTCACATCAAGTTGCTTCTAGTGGCAGAAGCCTGAACTACAGTGGGCTTATCTCACAGAGAACATTCCCAGTAACTTTTGGGTATCCCCTTGTAAATGATAATAACATAAGAACCTTTATTTAACATCCATTTTTTCCACGAATAGAGTTCAGGAGTTTATTTGAGACAAATTTTCTATGGCTGGATGCCCTTTCCTATCACCATCCCTTACCTGTTTCCCAGCAAAGTAATATTTGTTCATGGCCAAACATGTTCTTGCAGAATGTTAGAAATGACATTGCTTGCATGACATTGACACTCATTTATAACTATCATGCACTGTCAAGATAAGGACACACACACACACACACACAGCAGACATCTTTCAATTTCCACCTACCATCTCCACTCACAAAGAGATGGAGCAACAGTAGAAAACACTTGCTCAAACTGCCATGCAGTGAGACTGAATCCAGAACCATGTAGTTATAGTCATGAGAGATGCATTAACCATCAGCAAACTCTAGAACAATCATACTTGATCACTAAAAAATATTTCTCCTTTCATTGACTTCTATTCTAACTTCAGACACTGCTCTTGTCCCTTATAAAAATTAACAGAGATTGTTAATACCACATGTAATCCTCAAGCAGTATCACCATGACACAATATGTGACAAGGTTGTCCCTTTGAATAAAAGCTACAATCCATCCAATAGGCTTCTGTCCAAGTTCATTTACAAGGCTTGGGTTGACTCAAGCAATGATAAAAGGAACTTGCAGATGCCACGCTGTGAAACTGAACCTAAGACCTCCTGATTACAATCTGAACCCCTAAACCATTTGGCCATGCTGTAACCACCTATGTGACAGTTTAAGAGAAAGTATGACAGTAGAAAGAAAAAAAATGACCAAACATGGCTCACTCACCTGGTTTGGGCTCAGGAGTTGTTTTATCACTCTGGAATATATGAGAAAAAGAAGGTTAAAATAATTAGAAAAAGAATTTTTAAAATGATATCACAAGTACAGTATTATCATATCCGTCCTGTATTTATATTTGTTTTCTACATACTCACAGGTCATGTGATTCCACTAAATACTATTTCCCAATTAATTTATTAATTACTGCTCAGCTTGTTTGAAATCAGCTCAAGTTAAAGCTGGAATCTAAAAGTTATCACACATCCCAATCATTTAGTTGTTGTTTAGCTTTAAGTCAAGTCAACCTTGATTAAACACATCCTTGATCAAAAGCATTCCAGCTGTGACCATCCAGTCTATTTTACAGATATGGTATATTTTAGGATAGCAAAAAAAGTATTTTAGTATTTTGGCCAGAATAGCAGCATTTGGCTTCATCTTGGAAAGCAACATATTCATTCACTTTCTGTAGGCAATGGAAGAATGACATTCTAGAGATGAGGCAGTTGTTTCCTAAAGAAACTCCCTTACTAGTAAGAAGACAGTAAAGTAAAGTAGTAGCTAGCAACCAAAGAAAATATGTTGAACAGAGGGCATGATAAGTTAACAAGGCCAAAAGGTAAAAGAAAAGGCAATCATACATACTTCCAGCTTCTTAAATCTTGCAGGATCGAATCGATCAAAGATTTCTTTAGCTACTTTGTAAGTTTCATTTTCTAGAACCTCTTCAAGCTGAAATGCAATAAAAAGAAAGTTTAGAGATTAAAAAGAGTATTTTACAAGAGCCATAAACAATAACAACATATCATAAGATTTCATTGTAATAAATATTGGCAAAAATGTTTGAAAATGATATTAAGTTATTCGAGGAATATATACATAGTTAAAGAAACACAGATACACACACATATATATATACATACATACAGGGTGCAATGAGTAAATTGTTGCCACTTTATATTTTTAATTTCGCGCATGTGCATTGTTTGTTTTTGATTTTGTCGATTACACAGTATAGTAGGGTCAGTTGGACACCGTCTGTGAGAAAAGCAGCACCATGATGCAACTTACTCTGCCAGAAGTTTGGAAATGACATGCTGGAAGCTCCAATACAAATATTTCAGAGTTTGGGTCAATCTGAGGAGAGTGCAGAAGATTCAGAGAGAGTCGGATGAGTCTTAATGGTGATTACGGAGATACGGCACCTCAGAAAACTCACTCTGATCATTCGGATACAAATACAACTGAATTTGCTGGTGAGATCCAGGCCATGATTGACAACGATCCCCCTAAGTCAATCGGATACATTGCCAGGGACATGGGAGTGTCTGAGTTTCTTATCAGCTAGGTAGGGCATGAAGACATTCAGTATTCCTCATACAAGAAGAGAAAGGGCCAATTTTTATCCCAAGCCATAAGGGACAAGAGGGAAGATCACACTATGAAGCTTTTGAACAAACTCAAGCATCCCCTCCAACCAAACATGCTTTGGTTTTTCTCAGATGAGAAAAATTTCTGCCAGGATCAAATGGTGAAGCCAAAGAACAACTGTTGGCTGTCAGGTTCCCAAAACCTGTATCAAGAGTGATAAAAATCAAGCATCCAGTGGACATCATGGGGTTTGGAGTAATCACTGGTGATTACAACATAATGCTTCCATTCATCTTCCCACACAGCCTCAGACAATTTCTGCAACCACGTCACCCCTAACATCTGACCACCTAACTACCCAGACTGCAACTCCCTTGATCATTATGTGTGGGGCACAGTTGAATGAGAGATCAACAAAATTCCTTGTGATGCCAAAGATGAACTGAAGGCAAGGATTATGGTAGCATTCACCAACTTAAACCAGGAGACCTTCCAGAAGAGCTGCAGGAGATTCCGAAGTCATCTGGAAGTAGTGCATGAAGATACTGGTGATTCTATTGAATGAATTTAGTCTTTAGTATTTCAAGATATTTTTATGTAATTTTGGTAAATATATCTGTTAAAATGAGATCATCATCGTTTAACGTCCATTCTCCATGCTAGCATGGGTTGGACGGTTCGACCGGGGATCTGGGAAGCCAGGAGGCTGCACCAGGCTCCAGCCTTATCTGGCAATGTTTCTACAGCTGGATGCCCTTCCTAATGCCAACCACTCCGTGAGTGTAGTGGGTGCTTTTTACGTGCCACCTGCACAGGTGCCAGGCGAGGCTGGCAACGGCCACGGTCGGATTGGTGTATTTTATGTGCCACCGGCACGGAAGCCAGTGGAGGCGGCGCTGGCATCGGCCACGAGTCGGATAGTGCTTTTTACGTACCACCAGACCAGGGATCCTGGCTGGTTCAGTTCGATTTCGATTTCGCTTGCCCCAACATGTCTTCGCAAGCAAAGGGGGTTGGCATGGGTGCCTGTCATCGGATGAGGTTCTATATCGACTTCGCTTGCCTCAACAGGTCTTTGTGTCCAAGGGAGGAAAGGCATTCATAAGTGGGCTGGGCTCACTTGTCCTGCCTGGTCTTCTCACGTACAGCATATTTCCAAAGGTCTCGGTCGCTGGTCATTTCCTCAGTGAGGCCTAAAGTTCGAAGATCGTGCTTCACCACCTCGTCCCAAGTTTTCCTGGGTCTACCTCTTCCACGGGTTCCCTCAACTGCTAGGGATTGGCACTTTCTCACACACCTATCTTCATTCATTCTCGCCACATGACCATACCAGCGCAATTGCACACCACAACTGATGCTTCTTAGGTACAACATTTCTCTCAAGGTACTAACACTCTGTCGAGCATGCACACCGACATTACACATCCATCGGAGCATACTGGCTTCATTTCTCGTGAGCTTACGCATGTCCTCAGCAGTCACGGCGTAAATGTTATTTTCATTTTTGCATAATTTAGACAATTTATTCACTGCACCCCGTATAGATATGCTTTTGAAGCAACCTTGCCACTCAAAACATTGTATGCAACCCATTGCCTCATCGCCGTACGCTTGCTGAAGAATGCTCAATGTTTCTGTAGCAGACTTCCCAAGCGTAACACAAAATTTCGCATTGGCTCTTAGTTCTTGTCCATGACAAAATTGAAGACTACAGCATACACATGATGACAAAAACACAGATTTCACAACTTGCAAAGTAAACATAGCAATGTCACTCAGCACACTGCCTCATGAAGCTCACTGATAGCTCTCACAGCATACACAACCATATGCTGCCATCTGTTGGCATGCTACAGAACTAGTCTGGGAACTTTTTGATACCACCTGACACACACACACACACATATATATATATATATATATATATTTATATATATATATATATATATACACACAAATATATACATACATACACATATAATACATACACACACACACACACATATAATACATACACACACACACACACATAATACATACACACACACATATATAATACATACACACACACATATATAATACATACACACACACATATATAATACATACACACACACATATATAATACATACACACACACATATATAATACATACACACACATATATAATACATACACACACACATATATAATACATACACACACACATATATAATACATACACACACACATATATAATACATACACACACACATATATAATACATACACACACACATATAATACATACACACACACATAATACATACACACACACATAATACATACACACACACATAATACATACACACACACATATAATACATACACACACACACATATAATACATAAACACACACACATATAATACACACACACACATAATACACACACACACACACATAATACACACACACACACACATATAATACACACACACACATATAATACACACACACACACACACACACACATATATACTCTTTTACTTGTTTCAGTCATTTGACTGCGGCCATGCTGGAGCAAATCGACCCCAGGACTTATTCTTTGTAAGCCTAGTACTTATTCTATCGGTCTCTTTTGCCGAACCGCTAAGTGACGGGGACGTAAACACACCAGCATCGGTTGTCAAGCAATGCTAGGGGGACAAACACAGACATACACATATATATATACATATATATGACAGGCTTCTTTCAGTTTCCGTCTACCAAATCCACTCACAAGGCATTGGTCGGCCCGGGGCTATAGCAGAAGACACTTGCCCAAGATGCCACACAGTGGGACTGAACCCGGAACCATGTGGTTGGTTAGCAAGCTACTTACCACACAGCCACTCCTACGCCTATATATATATATATATATATATATACTTCATGAGTATAGCCTCAACCACTAGGATGTCTAGAGAACTCACATGTATTTTAGCTGATGAGTACGGGACACGTTTATATGCTGTAATTTTTACAACTTTTAATAAAGCCTGTCCTTGTATGAAACGATTGTACTAAAAACCTATCCATTCTTGTTGCTTCTTTCTCGCGTATATATTTATATATATATATATATATATAAATAAAATACATATATATGTGATGTAGCCTACTGGATGATGAGGCATGCCTCTTGCAACCTACTTTGCAAAAAACTTGCCCATGCCTGACCTAGAAAGTCAAACCACAAACAAAAAAATAATCCCAGAATGAAATGAAAATTAACATCAATGAAAAGAATACTTACTATAGCTTTCTTCTTACTTTTAAGTTCTTGAAGATCTTGCTCTAGAGAAAAAGAGATCAAAGAAAATTAGAAGAGAATGATAAATAAAACAAATGCCAGTCACGTTTCAAAAGATTTTTATTATGAATTTTTATTTTGAGCTCTATATTCAATAAAAGCATTTCGTAATGTTTCCTGTAACGCTGAAATACATTGTTTCACAAACAATTGAAAAATGTAAATATCAAAACAGAAACATTCCCACAGAACTGGAATTAATTATGCATATTATTTACTGCTATAAATCACATAATTATTATTTCATGAAAACTGTCTAATGCACTTAGCAGTAAATGAAAAGCAAAGGTTTTCTAATAAAAATAACATCTTTATATTACAGAAGGAAAAAAACAATTTTATTCTTAATTACTAAATATTTATCCACTGAGTTATCTATGAGATTCCAAGCTATTTATTCACAGGCTGTTACACTCTTCCTAGTGTCAACAAACCCCCACATAACTTGCATGTCTAAATGAACAAAATTCCTTTTTGTTTTCCACAGCATATCAATTGACTAATTAACAAAAATCTGACTTAGTCTTTTATTTCAGTTTAACTAGGAAGAAATATTTTCATTTCTAAGCATATAGATTAAATAACTTGTTTAATAATATCAAAAGTAAAAACACTTTTAAAAAATGATTGAGAAATTCTATTTTTAAATACACCTTGAGAATAAAAGCAAGTATGTTTAAACTATTTTTGTTGACTTTGTTGAGCAGGAAGTGGTAAGATTCTCGGGTTTTAAGAAAGAAGAAAATAGTTATCGTAAAAATTAAGCCATAACTAGTCACACCTTTCCAATTTTTATGGCAATTATTTATCTGCAGTAAAATGTAATATCAATTTCCTACTCCACACCAAAAGTAATACTTGTAAATAGATACAAAAGAATGACTTTAAATCTTTTTAGACTTGAGGAAATAGAAGACAGCAGAATGTATTTAAACAAAATGCTTCACATCCAGAAGCTAAAAAATTAAAACAACTTATTTTTTAAACAAACAGATAAGAACAACAGAAATAAAAAGAAATAAAGGGTTTTAAAAATGGAAATATCATCAACTAAACCTTCAAGTAACACAAAGAAATTTGAAGAGAATTTGTCCAATAAATTTTAAAATCATTCTTCTATAATGACAAGTTGGGTAAGTTTACTGAACTGCTTAGAAGAAAGTATCCTCTACTAACACTTTTTTGTTACAGATGTTGTCTATCACAATTACATACAAGCACTTTTGCCTTCAATGTTAACTCACTTGTGCTCTTACCATTCCGTTAGCTCACCTGTGCTCTACTTAACATCTACTAGTTGTTAGACAAACAGCACTCTTCTGGACAGGCACAGTTTGAATGGCTCTCACAAACCCCTGATCTGTACTTAGGTTTCTCAGAATACAGAACATGGAGTCCTGTCTCAGGTATTCTCTAGCTCCATAAGTACCAAGAACAGCTGGTTTTAATTAAGAATTTCTCATTCATTTAACTCATGCAAATGTGATATCTGTGATCCTTTATCAATGTAGCAATCCAAACTGTATCTTTTCCAATCTAAAACTACTGGGTGCATTTATCGCAGCATTAGGAAGATTGCCTTGTCCTATGAAGAAGTCTTCTCTATGTTGTCAATGTTCATACATAACATGTCCATGAGGGAAACAAGAAAAAGTAATGAAAGAGTGATGGAAAATGAAGAGACAGAGAAATTGAATTGACAGTTATATGCTGATTGTTGGTAAGGAGATTGAATAGAAAACAGCATGTGTAATGCAGTAGGGAAGAGGGAGAGACAGGAGAGAAGCAGGGTGATGGAAGGAGGAGGAATGAAAATGGGAAAGGGAATGGGGAATGACATCAATGGGTGATAGAGGAAGAAGTAATATGAGATTGAGTAATGGACAGCAATAAAGATGGGTGATGGTGAGAGAGAAGGAGTGACAGATGTCAATCAATGATAGGGGGAGGGAATAATGGGAAATAGGAGATATACACATTACCAAATACAATATTCTGAACAGTAGTGTTGACCTGCCTTTGTGGAAGTTGTTTTGGTTCCATTGTGCAATTGGATTAATATGAGGGGAAACTGAGGAGCACTGACTTAGAAATGTTTGAGACTAGAAGTGAGTGTGATTATGCTGTAGTAGATGTGAGGTCAGTGAAAATCACCAGTCTTTAAAAGTAGAATAACTGAAACTGTGAGAAACTGTTGTTTGTTTCCTTCACAGGTTTCATTACAGATATCTGTGGAAAAGTGAACTCTTTCAGATAATGGCTGGGATGTTATCTGGAGCTGGTTTCTTGATGCTTCTTCTCTTTTTCACATCTTTTCTATAATAAATGAGCCACTCTCAATCAGCAGGTTACTACTCTATGGTAGAAGAAACATTCATCATCATGTTTTAGTGTTGCAAGGCTCTATTTTACTAAGAATCAATCTGAAACCATCAAGGTGCCAGCCAGTGGATTTCCTCAATGTGGAGCAGAGTTACCCAGCATGTTTGTTTTTATTGCAGAGGTTACCGAGTTCTTCAGTTTTCATCTTGATGTGTGCTTCTAGTGAATCAAAGATGAACTTTAGCTGAATCAAGTTTCTTTTCAGCATTCCCAGCATTCCCTAAATTGATGTTTCTGGGCTGCTTTCTTCAGATCCTCTCTAAGTCTTGTTACCTTCTCATTGGAAGCAAAGGTTAGTGTGTTATTTCTCTTTTTTGGAGCAATCCCAGGGCTATATTCCCCTTAGCAGTGGCTACGGTGCCATACACAACATGGCAATTCTTGTCCTCAAGTCTGTCACAAGGAGCCAGAAATCTATTGTATACTGTAAGTGTGAACTCCTTGAATAGGTTAGCATCACCTGCTACTTTCCACAGACAATATTTCAAAGGATTTCAGGCTGGTCTCTGTTCTTGCAGTAACTTATCTGACATTTAAAACAATTCTGTGATGACCAGATTTAACAAATCCAAAGCAGTTATATGTACAAGAATTTTCATACTAATCTGCTTCTTTCTAGTTAAGCTTCCGCAGGATGATGTCCAAAGCTTATCAGTACAATTTTAAAACTTTGTTTTAATAGCAACAAGACTGTTCAATGAAGTTCTTAATGTGCGTGCCATTTCTATCATCATCATCATCATCATCGTTTAATGTCTGCTTTCCATGCTAGCATGGGTTGGACGATTTTGACTGAGGGCTGGCGAACCAGATGGCTGCACCAGGCTCCAATCTGATCTGACAGTGTTTCTACAGCTGGATGCCCTTCCTAACGCCAACCACTCCGAGAGTGTAGTGGGTGCTTTTTATGTGCCACCTACGAAGAGTGAATCTGTTGGTGCCAGCTGGAAGTTGAAATTTCCATCAATTATGATAAATTTGCATGCTGGGTTGCACCAATTAGAACTGCTCAACCTTTACTTAAAGGAGTTTATTGTGTGAGCTATAGCAGCTGAGAACAGTAGTTGCTAGGTTTCCAAACAAGTTAACCCACGTGACATGTTTAGCAAATTTTATAATATTGATGCAAAGATTAAGGAATATTGCCAGTAACCATATTCCTCACATTCTTCTATGCTGATGATGCTATAAGACATCTTTCAAATGTCTCCTGCATAAGTGACTCCACATCTATGTTTGGATGTTCCTGTCCAAACACGATAGCAATGCTATACATATAAGCAAGTTTCTCTTTGGCAGTAATTACCAATGTTCTAATGTTGAACATGATAACAATAAAGGGGACTTTGTGTTGGACAAATGAGACTGTGCCGTCTTTCTCTGCATTAGGGTTGGAGTGTCCATGAGGATTTAGAAACATCCCAACATTCTTACTGGGAAACAATGTTAACTAAGAAGGTGAGGACAATGAATCAAGGACTCCAACCCTGATGTTGTTCTATTGTAAATTTTACTGAGGGCACAACTCCTCCTGTAATTTTTTTGTTAGGGTCAGTCTCTTAGCCTTTGTTGTTAATAATCCAGTTTGCAAAGCAGCAGCTCCTATTCTGTTTGGATTCTGTCCCATAGCATTTGGATTTCCCAATTTCTCTTGCAGGGCAACAGTCACTATTTGACCATACATAGTCGTCAATAATTATCAAATCTTCAGCTCTAAATTGGGCCAAGGTGATTTAGTAGAGTAGTTTATTCTGCAACTTTTGTATATGCTACTTTTCTGAGTCAAATCAGACTTGGAATTAGTGTCATTCAAGAGGCAGCCCCATTCTTTTCAATATTTAAGGGTTCCCAATGCTAGACCCTGACACCAAATACAATTTAAAGTCATATCAACCACCATCTATTTTTAACACAGATTATCTTTAAAAGAAATTAGAAGAAGCAGAAAGGCTGGCACAGGACTACCAGCAATGGAGAGCACTGGTGGACCTGGTTGGCTCTACGCATGGTGACATCTCTGGGGCCACCAACCTGAGTTGATCCCAGCCCCAGCAAGCAATCTCTAATATGTGTCTGTTTTTACTGATAATTTTAATCTTATAAATTGAAAATACTTTCTATATTTTCTTGCAATTCTAAATTGATATGCATTACATAAAACATAAACGATTCTTAAAGTGATGTGTTTTAATCAGCAAGAGCTATACAGTAATCAACATGTGTTCTGTCATAACCATGTGCATGCCCCAAGGTGCAAGTATGCAACATAGAGCAAAAGGTGCAAAGTGCAAATGTGCATGGAACACACTGACTGCTTAATGTGTATGAGGAAGAAAGGTGGAATCAAGAAAGAGATATAGAGAAAGTAAGAAAGACAGACAGACAGAAAGGGAGAAAGGGAGAAGGCTCAGAAGTGGTAGTTGAGAGCTTGTTACCTAGCTGACATAATCAGAAACAAGTATGGACATTGTGAGAGCATAGTATCCAGAATGAAGGGCAGATTGCATGAAGTATGATATCATCAAGTGATGTGCGCAGGAGTAAGCCATGGGTGCTGTATGTGGAGGATACACAAATGTTGAAATGACATAAGGCAAGCATATCTCATAGGATATGTAATATCAGCAGGCATGGATGTAGCTGCCTACAAATATCAATTGCATACGATGGAGGTAATTTGTTTGAGGATAGGAAAATTTTGTTTGCAACACAAAATGTAAGAGTATTTACTGATAAGTAAAAACATGTCTAAGTGTGCATGTTTACATGAAGCCTAACAAATGTGTGTAAAATTAATGAAGATAGATATGAAAACAGTTAAAAGAAATACAAACCATTACTGGAGATCCGTTTAACATAATACCATTGTAAAACTTTCTTTACCAGCCATATTCTGATAAGACAAAAGCATTTATTCTAGTTAGTATAACATTTAGAATAAGCAGCCAAACCTAACTAATCTAGTTACAGATAAAGCCCTTAGTAATTTAATAAGAATACTGCCAATTATGACTGCAAATACAGGAAGCAATGATAAAAAAAAAAGCACATTCTTTTAAATTATTTCTTTCAAATACAAAAAGGACAAGGTACAAGCAATAAGAAGCCCAGCACAGTTTGGTTGTGCAAATTGGGTAGTTAAGAAACTTTAGAATATACGAGTATAAATGTAATTTACTACATCATGTTATCACGTGACTGACCAGACTATCAGACGTTGTTACACATTGCTAGTTGCAATGCAATTTGCATCGAGTGAGCAGGCTAACATTCCTTCTTTGGTTGAAAGGGGAATTGAAACAATCTGAAATGAAGTGTTTTGCTCAAGAACACAATGTGCTGCCAGTCAGGGAATTGAACCCATGGACTAGCAATAGTGAGTGCAGCAATGTAACCACTAGGTTATGCACCTTCACAATCTGCTACATGCCATGTTATTAATCTAGAAGTTTGATTTAGTTCAAATGAAGTTAAAAGGGAGTAAGGAAACAAACAGTATCAGACGACACTGAATAAGGAATAAGAAACTAGTGATTCCCCACCTGGCTACATACCTGAAGGGTTATGATAGCTGCATGAAGGCCTGGGATAAAGACCAAAACAGAGTTGAAAGCCACTGACATAAAGAGTGATATAAAATGATAAACGTCGTCCTTTTCAAGCCTAGCCTGGCTCATGGGCCCGGTTTCCATGGCGTATATGTTCCCCAGCTGGACGGAACGCCAGTCCATCGCAGCGTTACTCATTTTTGCCAGCTGAGTAGACTGGAGCAACGTGAAATGAAGTGTTTTGCTCAAGAACACAGCGCGCCGTCCAGTCCAGGAATCGAAACCACAATCTTACGATCATGATGCTGACACCCTAACCACTAAGCCACGCGCCTCCACAAAGAATGATACGGATAAATAATAATATTAATTCTAGCTACAGTTAGTGGTGAGTGCTAAAGAATTGAGGAGAGTTTCCAGTCAACCGATTTTGAACACCATTCTCTATCACAAAATGAAGTGGTGTTATTATGTCAATGAACGTGTGTGTCATGCCCTTGGAGAAGAACAACATTCCAACTAAATTCGTTCTATACTGCCACTACAACAAACACTACTATTCAGGACTTGCCATCTGTTACATTATTAAAATGTAAAATAATGGGTTAGACAGGTCTACAATTTAGAGATTTGCATGAGTAGTTAGAGAAACTTTTCTGTACCCAGTCCCTCTTCAAAATGTAAAACTTCTTATCACAGAATGACACGATTTAATATCTTCCAGCTGAGTAGACTGGCAAGTACAAAGAGATAAATATGATAAATGTAACATGTGTGTCAAAGTTGAAACCAATGATGTAAACCTGAATGCTTAGGACTCTGCCATTATTGATAGTGACATGTTTGTTAAAAGCTGCATATTACATTTGTAATTTAATAATTACAGGCAAAAAACAATTTTCTTTTTTATTAGAAGCGACATTCCCTGTATACTCTCTCTCTCTAAGTGCCTCTCATATCACACAGGTTCATATAGCTGGTGCCTTTCTCTGGGTTTTCTAATGTTGGGAGATGAATAATAGATTTCTCTGGATATGGTACTAATTATTACAGGTGTCTTGTTTGACTAGGAAACAAATTTTAGCATTACAATTCAATGAAAATGCTTTTCATTTCCACACCGCTGTCTGTCTGTGAAGGTGTGTGGCCTAGTGGTTAGAGTGTTACACCTATAACCACAAGATAGAGTGTTACACCTCCAACCACAAGATAAAGTGTTACACCTATAACCACAGGCAGTGCATTCTATTCTTGAGCAAAATACTTCATTTTGTGTTGCTTCAGTTCACTCAACTATAAAGGAGTTACCCTACAACAGACTGATGTTCCATTTAGGGGAAATATCATAATGTTGGTCACTTATAGGCACAGGAATGGCTGTGTGGTAAGTAGCTTGCTTCCTAACTACATGGTTCTGGGCTCAGTCCCACTGCGTAACATCTTGGGCAAGTATCTGCTACTATAGCCTCAGGTCAGCTTTGTGAGTAGATTTGGTAGACAGAAACTGAAAGAAGCCCATCATATATGTATGTATACACCTGTGTGTGTTTGTGTATGTCTTTGTGTCTGTGTTTATCCTACCATCACCTTTTGACAGCCAGTATTGGTGTATTTACATCCCTGTAACTTAGCAGTTCGGCAAATGAGACTGATAAAATAGTACTAGGCTTAAAAAATATGTCCTGGGGTTGATTTGTTCGAATAAAATCCTTCAAGGCAGTGCTCCAGCATGGCCGCAGTCAAATGACTGAAACAAGTAAAAGAATATGTCACAGGCCTGTCCACCTGTCCAGTGGGGTGGCATCAGAATGCTACAACTATGTCAGGAAGCACATTATGACCAGCAGTATATAAACAATATCTGATACTGGATGGTACAGTGATGCCTGTTTGTAACAATGAATTAAATCACTTGAACTATGTGCTGAGAATGAGGGAGTAGTTGACTGTTTCAATCGAAGCACCTTGGTTAGTCACAACAAAATTCTTCAGTGTATTACAGGGAGGAATTTCAACCGTGTTTCGTGGTCTGCTACCACAACAGCTCCTTTATAGAATCGAGTTAGCTCAAGATATCATCAAGAGGAACCACGTCCGGTTTCGGCCCCTACTCCTCTACCGTTTTGACGTGGCGGGGGCCCCCCCACCTTTCGGTGTCTTCAGCTCTGGTGTTGGGTGCATGTCTTCTTTCTTTCTTCTGTTCCCTGGCCTCTTCGATGTAGCGTCAACGAGTGTCAGCAGGCGACTGACTGTTTTGTCAAATTTTTTCCCTTTAAATACCTGCTGCTAGGCTCCAGCAGGCAGCCCCAGCAAGTTGTCATGTGACACTCAACTTTAACTGACCAATGAAGGCATGTAGTCTTAGCCCACACATTCTCTTAACGACTGTCACTTGTCAGTCAGCGAAGCTAATTCAGTGTCAGCTTGTCTCACCTAGTGATGATATTTTCCGCCGACATGTTATGACTTTCAAGCCATTTTCGGTCTTCCCACTTCAGCTATATATAGAAGCTGGCTTTTTCGACCACCTCCTGTACTCTCCTTATTAGTTTACACAGCTCCGAGCTAGAAAAAACAAATCTTCTTTTGAATAGCGTTGTCATTTTTCTTTCAATGAAGCCCCTAGTCCCCACTGCCAGGTGATAATACATATGTCATCAAAGTGTTATATCCTTATGGATAAACGAATACACTGCAACAGTGTAGTAACAACATAACTGAAACAAACAGCTGTAACCACACGGAATGTAACAACAATCTTTTAAGAACCAACAATCCAACACGCTTAACTCGAACTGTAAACTTTGAAACCTAACTTTGAACTATCAACACAGGAACTGTGGAACTAGTAGAATGATTTTATTCAAACCACAAGGGTTAAACAAAGAAGGGACAATACATGGGACAAATGGGGCCAGGGGCTTATCAAATGAGATTACATATATGAATAAATACATTATAATTTCGGATGAAAATGGAAAAATGAATGGACACGGAATGGGTTTGACCCCACCAGCCACATTCCTGCGTTGAGCAGTTTACTTCATCCTTTTTTTTTTCATTTATACTCTGCTTAATTAGGCACTTACATACCCAACATTTGGGCAACTTTCTTCCATCTTTTCCACACTTTTTTGACATTTGGTGTGTCTTTTCTAATTGTGCTACCAATCCACTTCCACTTTTTCTTAAATATTTGCTCCCTGATCGAAACTTGATTTGTTCTTTGCCATAGCTCCATATTGCTACTATCTATATGTAATGGTCCAGTCCATTCTTGCCAGGGGGCATTGTACTCTCGCACAACAAAAAGCAATACAATTCAGAATGGTAAAACACCGAAGTTAATACTTTATTTTTATGTATATTCTATATTTCTAGCTTCATCCACTGATCCACAGTTTTTACTGACAAGAAACCGCAACTAATAACAACAATAATGGTTTCAAGTTTTACCAGAAGGGCAGCAATTTAGGGGGAGGGGATGAGTCAATTACATCAACCCCAGTATTCAACTGGTGCTCATTTTATCGACCCCCAAAAGGATTAAAGGTAAAGTCAACCTTAGCAGAATTTGAACTCGGAACGTAGTGACAGGTGAAATACCGCCAGGCATTTCATCCGGCACACTAATGATTCTGCCAGCTCACCACCTTAACAACAATAATAATGATAATCTTCAGTACTTACAATACAATGAATATCAGTATTGGGAAGAAGACAAGAAACCAGCCTTGCCAGCTTGTAGGCAAGTAGTAGAGAAAAATGACGAGAGCAGCAATGACACATATGAAGAAAGAGTACAGTAGGAGACTAGCAATTAACTTCTTTTGATATTCTTGATTCTGGCGCTTAAATAGATGAAGCTTGGTGATGTCCTGCAAAGATATATAACAAATGAAAACTTATTAATAAAATAATTAGGTGGAGAATACAATATAAATCAATTCCAATTATTTTTATTTTACTAAATTTCTCAACCCTTAAAAATATTTTTTAATTCCATAAAAGCAAATTATTTACTTTTGTATAATGAGGGACTGCAAAAGTTAAGTTACAGCTATACAATCTACATGTTGGTCTGAAGATATTGCTCACACATCCAGGACAATGTCCATTCAAACTCACACACACATGCACTGGATTGTATAAAAGAAGAGCCATTTACTGACAGGAAAATCTTCACTCACCAATACTTTTTCCTTTCATATTCTTTAGCTTAATCTCTGGTCGTCAAAGTTACTCAACTGTTTAAATATATTGTTCTGGCTAAGTATAGGCATGGCTGTGGTAAGAAGTCTGCCTCACAACCAGGATTCTAGATTTAGTCCAACTTTATGACACCTCGGGCAAATGTCTTCTACTATAGCCCTGGGCCAACAATCTGTTTTGTAAACAGATTTGACAGAACGAAACTGCAAGACACTCTTTGTATATGTGTGTGTGTGTGTGTACACACATATACATACATACACAGGACAATGTTAGTACTTTTTAGCCCCAGGAAAGCCTCTTTTCCAGCTGGCTACTGACACATGGTCAGTGTCCATATACAAGATAATCAACTGTTGCTTTAAAGATTGCTATCTCTACCAGTGATTGTCCTGTACCAAGGAAGTGAAATAATCCAGACACCATTGGTCTACAGGTATCGCTAATGCTAGAAAGAGAGCAATAAACTCCCTTGCTCACAATATATGGACACAGACACACTGGCATATACATACAACTCATATACAAAATATGTTGTGGTGGTGGTATAAAATGTCCCTTACTATGTCATACATAACAAATGCACACACACTCACAGACACATACACACTCATATACAAAATGTGACATCATCGTCATGGTATAAAATGTCCTTTACTATAGTTGAGTACAGAAAGATTATTTTCGAGAAAATGTTATACAGTTTTAATCCAAATGAAAATAAAAATTACATGTTGACACTTGTGGAGTGTAATTTGATTTGATTTGGTGGAGCCGTTTGAGAATGCTTTGGAAACAGACACAAAATTTTATGAACCACTAGGTTATGAGAATATAAATAAACTAACCCAGTTGTCAAGCAGTGTTGGTGGGACAAACACAAATACATATATATATATATGATGATGATGATGATGATATATATATATATATGATGATGATGATATATATATATATATATATATATATATATATATATATATATATATATATATATATATTAGGAAGGGCATCCAGCTGTAGAAACTCTGCCAGATCAGACTGGAACCTGGTGCAGCCCCTGGCCTCCCAGACCCCGGTCGAACCGTCCAACCCGTGCTAGCACGGAAAATGGACGTTAAACGATGATGATGATGATGATATATATATATATATATGTATATACATATGATGATGATGATATATATATATGTATTTGTCCCACCAACACTGCTTGACAACTAGGTTAGTTTATTTATATTCTCATAACCTAGTGGTTCAGCAAAAGAGACCAGGAGAATATGTACCCAGCTTTAAAAAAAGTACTAAGATCAACTTGCTTGTCATTTAAGGTAGTGCCCTAGCATGGCCACAGTCTAATGGGCGTAATAAGTAGAAAGATAAAAGATAAATCTCTCCCACCATCCTTAATAACATATTCAACCAACATCAGAGTATCCATCTAGACCTTCTGCAAAAAGATCATTAAAGACCCAAGCACAGATAACCATGTTCTTGCATTTGACTTTTGTGATAATCTCCACTAACACAGATAAGTATGACTGATCATTGGTGAGCTCTAACCAGTGCAATGTATATCACAGTACTTTCTTCATTATATTTTCTGTATAATATTCTTTTACATTCTTTGATTTTATCAGCTACAATTTTTATCTTTCTTCTTACACCTACTCAGTTCCTAACTAAAAGAGCACACACACACATTTATGCTATCTCTTCATAATTTATCACACCACATCATTTCCTGCTTATAACATATGGCATCCCACCTCTTTTCCTGCCCTAGTCTTCATCACAGCTCCCTATAAGTGCTGCTTAATTTCCCCAATGACAAAACGACTGAAATGAAGAGCGATGTTATAACTGCTTGGTAAATGAACTTTCTCCCTAAAATTACCATTATCCACAAACAGTAGCAAAATGGTATGTTCCTGCAATTAGGAGTAAATAGTTAGGAGCAAAGGATAGTGGATGGCCAAACTCAGCAGCACACCAGGCAAAATTCATTGAGGTGTTTGGTGACAGAATTGTGAGCTAAGTTCACCCACATTAACTTTGCTTTTGATGTCTCTCAGTTTGATAAAGTAAGTACCAATCAAGTACTGGGGATCAATACAATTGACTATAGAACAGACGGTGATTACACAACATGACTGCAGTCCAATGACTGAAATCAGTTAAAGAATAAAGAATATTTGGACATAAATATTTTTAATTTGATATATATCTTAGTATGATACATAAACAAAAACTACTGTTTGCATTTGTATTTAAGATATAACAAAAAATATATGGGAAGCATTTTCCAACATTCTGACTTGGTCAAGGATATAGCTATAATAAAACAATAAGGTAGCATCATACATGCAAACACACATGATAATGATTTTTTCAGTTTCTATCTACTAAATCCACTTACAAGGCTTTGGTCAACCAGAGTTACAACAGAAGACATTTGCTCAAGATGCCATGAAGTGGGACTGAACTCAAAACCATGTAGTTGGGAAGCATGCTTCTCAACTGCACAGCCATACATGCACCGTGAATAATATTACTAATTACTAAAACAATGTGATTATCATACAGTTGTGTAAAGGCCTTGATTCTGCTCCTGATATTTTTTCTGAACCTGTCTTGCAGCAAAGAACATGTCAGTGGTCCTGCAAGATTTTCAGAAACCACAGTGACTCTAAGGATGCCCCCTATACTACTACATGTAAACAATATTTTATTGCCATATTTGCTGGCATGTAGGGCACATTTTTTTTTTTTTTTCAAGAAAATATCTCAATAAATTATTCTGGGTCTTATGTGCAAAGTTGGGTCTATATTACATGCGTTAATGCACAAAAAACATTTTTCCCCTTCATATGCACCATCAAAATTGGGGTTTTGTCTAATATGCCCATGCATCTTCTACACTGTCATATATGGTACTTGTAGATTTACTACAACTGGGATTCAGCTGAATTATATCAATCTTTTGAACTTCATTACATAGTCACACATTCCAGTATATTACTTATTAACACACTATCATTGTTGTCTTTTAACATCCATCTTCCATGCCATCATGAAACAACATCCAACAGGTTGGAAGACTGTACTGTGCTCCAATCTGCTTTGACATGATTTCTAAAATTGGATGCCACAGAGTGTACTTTATGCTTTTTGCATGGCACCAGCACTACTAACTTCATCATGTAGCTCACAAGACCAAGAATCTTTTTGACTGAGTGGGACTACAGTAGAGAGAGGGGGGGGCAACTTTATGCTTGATGATGTGAGGTTAAGGCATGCAGGAAGAGGCCAGAACAGGTTTCTTGGTATAGGGGTAATACATGGTCACTCACATCATATAAGAGTGGAAGGGAGTAATGGGGGCAGGGCTGGAAAGAGAGATATAGATGCACATATTTAATGATTGCTTACTGACACAGTATACATTTTAATGCATCCACTATACTAAAATATTTAAACCTATACAAAGGGACTAACTCTAGCATTTTCACAAGCAGCTCTCTGTTAACTGCATGAACTAATACCCTTCAAAATATTACATTTGAACTCTTTAAGAAACTGATTCAACATCCTGCCTAGAACAAAGGCCCTTTAAAAAAAACAAAAGAAAAACATTCCATTTGATTTGAATTTGCACGTTTTTATCTACTTATTGCTTTTTGCTCCTGTTGTTGTAGCTAATTATTTATTTTTACAAATACCTTCTTCATTCAAGAGATTACACACCTACAACTTTAATCTAGAATGCTAACCTTTAGGCAGACCTCCAAGTCATGTCAATGATCAAATGTCTACAACACTTCAGCTATGCTGAAACCCTCACCTGCTCAAAGTATTTACTTTTAATTCTTCTTTTAGCTTTTCTTATTAGAGTTTTTTTTTTGCCTTTTTTTTCTACTTTCCTTCATTCATTGTTCATGTTTGTGGACGGCTACTCATTTGTTAAAAGGTGGAAATCCCTTGGCTTAAATCATACCCGTCCTTGTTCCCTAATCTTAGACTTATTCCTTCGCGTGCATGCTCGTGTGTTTTTATTCAACAATAACCACACTATGCCTATACCACATTAGCCCTCCTAGTTTTCAGTGTGCATGCATTTGTGTGTGCATTTGTAAGAGACTGTTCATGTGAACTATTTACTTGTACAGTAATCATATACTATAGAGCTGTACCTTTAACTCTTGATAGACAGTAGGTTTAAATAACTCTAATAGTGCAGATGGTTACTACTGTAATTAGCATAATGTTTTGACAAAAAGAAAAAAGGAAAAAGGAAAGGAAAAAAGCTCAGGATGACACAACTTAATGCTATCTTATTCCCTGTTATTTAATAGATTTCTTGAATTTTTCCAAATGACTGCAAACTGGAATTAAAGTTTTCATCTTGTCACTCAAGAGATTAAACATTCAAGCTAAAGGGGTCAGTCGGGCTCGTTCCCATTCCCCTTCAGTGCATTAAATTGTTACTTTATTTGTGACCCCATGGCCTGTAATAACCATACATTTAACTACCTATACAAGGTGCAGATGACAACCCTTAATTTACCATATGTCCATCACCATGGACTCTTTATTTTCACCAATGTTATCATTTACACTTTTCCAGATATTTTACTTAAACTGTATTTCTAATTGCTAGGAATTCAGAAATATTTTCCTTTCATTTCCTCAGTAAATAATATAGACAGAATGAGTCAAGTTGTACTATTTGTCTATTAATCCAATGATATGAGGTTAATCTGCAATCAACCCAATTTTATTGTCATTATCATCAACGTGATTTTAAAGCCACTTTCCCCTTTTTCTCTTGTTATACCAGTGACAGACTTATACGACTTCTATCACATGCTTCTTAGTCAACACCAAATAATTTTCCTTTTTTGTTCTTTTTAGAGCTAATCCTTTAGCACAAAAATTCACGAATGTCATCTGATCAAATAAAAAAATAGTTATAATATTGATTTCCTTTTAACAAACCATAAAACCAATTCTTGATACTAGTATCTTATTAGCAATGTAAACCCAAAGCTGCATGCAGGTCCAGCTGCATGGCCCATGTATTGGTGCCATACACATCAAATTGTGGCAGCCCTTTTTTAATTTACAAGAGTGTACTTCATAAGCTGTGTTAAGTCTGAATACTCCCCCAAGTGCTAGCATTGAATTTTAAATATTTTAGCCCAAAGCAGCCAAAGTTCCCACTCAGCAGTTGTAAATTTAGGGGAAAATGTTGGTTGCTAGTACTTACTTTTATCACCCTTGAAGTATGAAAAGGCAAAATCAATCCCAACAAGACTTGAATCTAGACACATAAGGTCAAAAAAAATTTAATTTGTGGTTCAATCCTCCAGACAACTCACTGCCCTAAACCAAATTTAACATTAAAAGGGTGTCAAGCAAAAGAGCATTTGTATAATATTGCTAGAAAAGACACCAAAAACTAATGTATTCTCCATCAATCTTGACAATTAGTATTCAGTTGTTTGACCACTTGTAAGTAGTTGAATATTCCACAGTGAACTGTACCTTTAACACAATTCTCAAGCTGAATCAGTATGACACAATGTGACAAAGTTGAACCTTTGAATAACAAAGATAATCCATAGAGAAAGAAGGACAGGATTCAGAGCTAGACTGCTGTCAATTTATCAGCCTTGTAAGGATGAAAGGGGAAGCTAATTTCAGAGGGATTTAAACCCAGCACATAGAGAGCGGAAATAATGTAAGGTACTCAATCTAACTCTTTAATAATTCTGCCAGTTCACTGCCTTAGGCAGGCATTGAACTAATACAGTATTTAAAGATAGACCTCCAAAGACAAAGTTTTCATAAGAAACAGTTTCAGCTCTAGATCTATGGTCATGAGTAAAAGAAAGCATGAGCCTATTAAAGGTGACATGGCCAGAATATCTCTTACACACTTCCAGTATGTAAGAGAACTGATGAATTAAGTTTAGTGACCAATGTACACAATACATGCAAGCAGTTGATTTGAATACAAAACCTATGAGCTGTTAGTTCAATGTCTTATGTAATGTATGAATATTTAAAATAAACACTGAACCATGCTCATTAGTGGAGAAAAGCAGATGTATAAAATATATCCTTATTCTAAATTCACATTAGAATTAAACAGAACAAAGTATCAACAAATGAGCAACTAGACAATTGTTTAACTTGCCTGAAAGTATATGAAAAAAAACCCTCAAACAATACCTTACTAAAAAAAAAGGGTAGATAGACTGGATAACTGACAGAAAATGTGATGGGAAAGACAGGGCTAGAGTTAAATGAACATAGGTCTAATTGATCTGAAGTAACGTGGGACTAAAGAACAAAAGTAATAAAACCAATCTTTCTAGAATTTAGACTAATGGCTTTCACACTGAGTTCATCAGGTCAAATTCGCAGCACATTTCGTTAGACTGCATCTAATTAAAACAAAAAAGCATTAATTTAGAGAATACCCTTTAGACCTCAATTCTAAAGATAATGCTATCTCTATCTGCTTGAAGAGCATCAGGCAATGAAAGTTCTCCAAGAAATGCCATTCTGAACCAAACTGTGCTCTTCTTCCCAGGTGACAAAACATCTCCATCAAGTCTTCTTGTACTGTCTTCTACCACATCTTCACTAGTCTGTCTCTCTTTCTCCTTCCTCCTCAACTCTCCACTTGATGACTAGCCTTACTACAAATCTACTTCAGCTTAATAAAATTTTAAGATGGTCATTTAATGAAATATTTCATGCCAAACATTCACCAAGTTCAACAACACTATCACAATATGAGGTATGATAATTCTATTTAAGCTCTTCGAGACCATATTATCAATGAAATACATTGCCTCTTTCAAAAAGAAATTTAAAAATTTGAAATGTTTCAGTAAAATAACTTTTCTTTTAATTAAGCAGGTGTTTTGAATATAACTTAACTAAAAAGTTCCGTCCAAACATTCATCTTCTCCACTCATTATTCTTGGGAGGGTTTGTGGGTAGAATCCTTAGCTACTCCTCCATAGAATTGTATCAGAAGCAACTGCCATTACAGTTTCCAGCTAGATTCTCAAATATTACTAACTGAGACTATGGCTATTATCCAACCATCTCATTCTTGGTTTACCTCTAGGTCTCCTGCCAGTTGGCTCAGTTTCAAGAATCCATCTTCCGATCCTTTCCTGCAACATTCTAATCACATGCACCTGAGCTGTGACCCCCTCAATACAGAAAAGTAACAGCTTAACCTGGGGAGATTTCCTGATCTCCAAGCTATGTGCCCTGTCAAGTAACACTGCTTCAGAGACCCTTCAGAGGAACCATATTTCAGCTGCTTGTGTTCATGATCATACAAAAAGGTTTTTGCATAAAATTATGACAATATGTTTTAAATTAAATACTTAGCATTTTAAAATAGGCAGTTCTATGTTAAAAAACAGATAGGTTGATAGCAAAAAGTTCAAAATAAACAAAAAAAATCGTGAGCTTAAATTTAGTCCAATTTTTGTAAATACCGAAACAGTATTAGTTTAAAAATAAAAATGTACATAACACTTATAAAGTATATACAAATGTAATATGCATAATTATTATAATCTAATGTTGTTTCACGTATGTATATTGATGTAAATATGGAATTTCTCGCTTGAACGCAAAGCCAATTTTTTGAGAGTAGTATGCAAGTAGTACAGTGAACCCTTTTAATTCCAACCAACCAAAGACTGCTTTGGATCTATAAAACAAATTTCCTGTTTTAGAATGATCTAAATTAAAGTTTCCTCTCAAAATTTCAAGTTAATTTATGTTCCAATCCCCAGCTTACAAATGACAAGCCTCCCAGCCTTGCCAGTCCCCAGTCAAACCATACAACTCATGGCAGCATGGAAAGCGGACATTAAATGAAGACGATGATAATGATTTTACTAAATCTTCATGGTTTTCAAAATTAATTGAAACAAAGACAGTGTCTTTGGTTAGAAATACAGTTAATTGACTCTAGCATTTCACAATGAGATGAAAGAAAAGTAAAATCAGTCCTGACAAAATCCTAAGTCAATGATTTCAGATTTTTTTGCCTTTATTAAGACTAACTCTACTTTCATTCATCCAGATGGGAGACAGTCATGAAATATATAGAGAGAGCAAGGAATATTACAGACCAGACTACCACTACTTTCAAAGTAATCACCCAAATATTGTCTCATAAACATTAATAAAATTATATATTGATGTGTATAAAGCCTCCTGGGACTTATAAGGTTTCAGATTTAGCAGTTAAGTGGCTGAATGATAAATTTGCCTTGGAACAGAGTTCTACCAATCTAGAAAGAGGTAATTTATCTGGTGCTGGTTATTCATAACAGCTGCATGAACTAAAGCAAATTGAATTAGATGTATGTATATATATATGTATATATATATATATATATATATATATATCATCCAAATACTTCAGATCCTTAGGGTTGAAAAATCTTAATGGAGACATCATGAGAAATAGTCTACAATAATGGTTTTACAATACTCTTTTAAATTTTCATATTAGAATTCATTATTTCTTAAATCCAGAATATAGTTTTATCTGGAAACTATTATTCATTTACATTGCAAGTCATTTTAAGCAAATTCATCTCTTTTCCATACTACAACAAGCAATATAGTGGAACCTGAGTTTACAAATTTCATCATTCCTGAAGGCTGTTCATCACCTGAAATGTTTGTAAACCAGAACTATTTTTCTCATAGGAAATTCAAGGGAAAGCATGGCAAATTTGAGTAGGAATTGCACTGAGTGAAAGCTAAACAGTAACTAAGGCTCTCCAGCTGATATCCCCAGCCTGCTGTCAACCATTGTTGCCAGCTTGCATGTTCATTACCTGAGACACCAGTTGTTCAAGAAATTGTACACTAACAGATTTGTTCATGATGAGAGATGTTCATAAACCAAGATTCCATTGTACTGGTAAACAAAAACTTGTCTCTTCAGCCTGTTTAAATCTACATTTTCAAATACTGAATGAAGGTCAGCTTCTATGTGTAAACCTTTAAGAGTCCATACTTCTTTCAAACATATGAGTGAGCTGTCAAGTTCTTGCCATGTTCTCAATGGCTATTCTCATACTTGATAATATATCAATGCTATAAATGTGCTACAGAGAAGATTACTTTCCAACCATATATTTTCAGGTTCAGTCCCAATGTGTGGCACCTTGAGCAAGTGTTGTCTGCTATAACCAACAAAAGGCTACACATCTTGCTCATGCAATGCATTTTGGTATATTCCTTATGGTTGGCTGCCTTTCCTAACACCAACCACTTTACAGAGTGTAGTAGGTACCTGTTACTAAGCCACCAGCACTAGGAGGATTGACCCTTGTGAGAAGGGCTAAAGGGACTCTCTACTCTGTATCAGTTTTTATTTGGAGTTACTGCCCTCCAAGGTAGAGAAACTGTGATACAGCTTATGGAATCCACATCTCACCCATATTTGCATACGCACACACACACACACACATCCTATCACATGAATTGTAATCTCCCACATGACGATAGACACATTTATCACTTAATTTCTAATATAGAAGATATATATGTATATGCAGACACACATATGCAATTATTACTACATTGTTGCCATATTCTGCAATAAACACAGAATATTCAAAACTGATAAATCAGAGAATAACATTTTCAGACAGTCAAAGAGAGCATGCTATTCTTTGTTGTCTATTGATTATTTACAGAGAAGTACATCACTGAGGCATTTGTGAACTCTCCAACAGTTATTTCCTCGTAATTTATGTTGACATGCACATTGCCTAAAAGAGACTTCATTTTTACCTGTCCACTTTTTCATGAAGCACAAAACTGATTTGATCAGGTGTGCACCTAATGGCAATCAGATATCAAATTGATTGAATGTAGCATATATGTAAATACGAAAATAAATTGTTTCAGCTTTAAAGATGAATCTAATCATCGGAAAAATTATAATCTCAACATCAACAACTGATATGAGGCATTTAAACATTTAATAAATTTGAGATTATTAAAAAATAAAAATTTTGGAAAAAAAGAAAAACAAAAAACATAGAACTACCTTATCAAGTTCTTCAAGAATTTCAATAGTTGTCTTCTGTTTCTGCAAGAAAAAAAAAATAATATTCAGAATTATTAACACTGATTGAAAAGAACATAAGATTATTTTATCTTAGAAAATCAGCAACTTCTTTTATCATTGCAGCAGTCCACATCAAACAATATAATTAACTTCAATCTTTAAATTGCAAAATATAATTAACTGCATAAAAACAAAACAAAAAAAAAAAACCAAAATAACTGCAAAATATAATTAACTTCAATCTTTAAACTGCAAAAACAACTTTTTCTTCTTTTAAAAAATAGCTTTAGTCATAAAATTGAGGTTATACAGAGTGTAGAGAAAGTGAACCTTTGAGTAATTTAATATGGCACCTGACAGATGATCTCAGCCACTTTTGAGAGCTCAAGATGTGGCTCAAGCCTGTTGAATTATATGTCAGACACAGTAAATATGTAAAGCATGTTACAACATGAATATTGTAATGGTCAGAGAATGTCTGCCCAGCTGACAACAGGTATCACTTATATTTTGTGGTTGAGTGATTAACAACTGGAAGAGTTTCTGGCTAGAAAAAGACTTGATTCCAACAATATATAAACATATAAGTTTAAGGAACTTTCCCTTTTCTGAAGCTAAGGAAAAAAAATGAATATAAAACAGTAAATATATTGAATGAAATGCATAATAGTCATTATGCATGAGTTACCATACAAACGTACACGTGTATGTTTGTATGTACACACACACACATATATATATACATATATATGCATACATCCATATATGTGTGTGTTTCCATTCAAAAATACTACTGTAAAGGATTATAGACATTATACTAGCTGTATAAAACTATTGTTAGAGAATTGATACAGTGTACATACACACAGTGTCTATTATCTATCAGATAACATAATCCTTTAATTATATCTTTATAAATCCAGTCCCCACACTTCTAAACTGAATTTTCAAGACAGACAGACACACAGAGAGGGAAAGATTGCATCTGTGCATGAAGGAGAGAGAGAGAGAGGGGGGCAGGAAGAAAGAAAGATAGAAAGAATGGGGGAGGCAAAGTGAGAAAACCCCAAAAGAACTTAACTAGATATGAATGACATTTGAAAGCAACTTGCTAGTGGTATTGAGTATATTTGGAATTTTAAGAAAAGAAGGCTCTTAACAAAAAGAAAAAAAAGTTTTAGATTAAAGAAAGATTAATCATTAGATATACAATAGGGTAGACAGATTTAAAAGAAAGAAAAAACTGAAAAAAAAAACTTATAGAAAGTTTAAATTACTGAGATATATCTTCAGGAATTCAGTAGAGCAAATTTCATTGTTTATTTATAAGATAAGACTCTTCCACTCGGCACAAAGCCAGTTGCCATGGAAGAGTATAGCTGACTGAAACCATTGTAATATACTTATTTTCACTGACTGGAAACAAAACTGAATAGCGCAAACCAGTTAGGACCACATTCTACTATTTCTGTCAACTTCCTTGCTTGCCTCCTTTAACACTTTTAACACCTACCAATCTGTAAACCATCTTTTTGTTCTGATAAAACCCTTTCATTTTAGGTGGTTCATATTTAAATTTAAAATGTCCTTCATAGTCTTATCTAAGAAACTTTTGGTTCAGGAAGGTTTCAAACACCAGTTTAATAATTACAATGATTTTAATAAATATCTCAACAAAAGAGAATGTATTTATGAGATGTGTGGCCACAAAAGGATTAAGATGTAGCAGAGTTGTTGGAATATCAGAAAGAGAAATAAAATTAATGCTTAAATTTACTAACTTTTATTCTTGCAGTTATCTGTTTTGATTCCCAATTTGTAACTATGACAAAACACTTGTATCACTAATATATTTGAGAAAACATGATTATCACCCAATCTCATTTCTACTTTTCTTTTGTGTGTGAGCCTTTATGTCAAGCAAATCTCCAATGAATCTTAAAAATCAATACAACAATATTTTAAGTTCAATGATAGATATACTGAGTGTATTCACCTGGAGTCTAAAATTATTTTCTGAAAAGTGCTTAAAGTGCTTGACTACTTACTACTAATCCATAAAATAAAAACCTACAACTGATATCTATACTGTGCCCTCAAAAAAGGTAATTAAGTCCACTTATTTGAAAACCATCCCAGCTAGCTGAATAGCTAGCATTATGGAAGAGCATCGTCAGGTATTTGATCAAAAAATTTCTTGCAAATGACTCAGGCTTTAAAATCATCTAAACCATGTTATTAAAAATAAATTTAAAAGGACCAAACTAAAAATTAAATCTACAACAACAATGAGGGTGTACATTTCAATTATGGTCACATAGCACATGACATATTTACATTTATATGACTTACACTCCAGAACATGACTTATGTTTATTAATCCCAGACAGAGTTGAAAAGCCAGGTTAGTCTTGGCTGGACACAACTTCGAAAATAGTCAGATGGCATGAAAGACCAACTATTTCTGCTACTCAAAAGAATTAAATCACAATGTTTACTATTACAAGCAACAGAAAGCCAAAACTACAGAAGATGTTAAGAAACTTGTGGACCACCCAAAGAGATCAATAGTTCATATCCCATTCTCAACATAGAGTTTGCAGAAAAATCCTTTACTTTTAATATCCATTAATGCTTGCAATGTCTCAGGCATGGAGTAATTGATGAGCATTTTGTTAGCTTGCAGTGGTGAACACAAACCCACCCACTTAGCAAAATTGATGACTGACTGACATCTGAAGCAATGGTATAAGAGTCTTAACTGCTCTGCAACATGATGCAAGCACCACAAAAATAGAATATTTAAACATAAGAAAGGGGTGAGTACAGACATAATAAAAAAAAAAAAGAATTTGTTTAAAATTAAAAACAATAAAAATAAAGGGACTATTAGAAATTCTTTGTGATTTTATATGAAATATGTTGGGATATGAAACTGTTCCTTAATCTGTGATCTTTTTTGGAAACCCATGCATGGACATACAGGTATTAACAAACAAAGAGAAGAATGTATTGATCAACTTGTGGAAGACACTGGTTATAAGGTTGAGGCTATGAAAACTCCTATGGAAGATCAGGACATCAGTGTGGGAGAGTTGCATTGGTCCAAACAAGTCATCTGACCAGATAGATAGATAGTTGTTATTGTTGCTAAATGGCAGTAGAGTGGCACATGTGGTAAAGTGCCATCAGATCAAAAATGCTTCTGATCACAGGTCTTCTTGATCAAGACTAACCTAAGACCAAACAACAACAGATTCCTGGAGCAAATTGAAAAATTAAAGAAATATTTATTTACTAGCTTAAAAGCCAACCTATCAGGCAGCATTTAAGCTAGCTCCTGTGGAGGGCTCTTCATTAGGCCTTGAGCCCAACAATGACACTTCATGCATTGAGTACATATTAAATTTGATTAAACTTGAACTATATTTTTCAAGCAATGAACAATTTTCATCAAAATGATTTTAAGTTGTCGACTTGGAACTTATTACAAAGCTGCATGATAAACAACATCGCTACCACATCTGCAATACACACACCATTCAGACTTCTGATGCCACCACCATCAATACCTTTGACTTTGCCTTCCCCTCCACCACCACCACCATTGTTTTTCACATCGCTTACTCTCACTGTCATCCCTGACCACCTCGGCTACCACCACTACCACCACCACCACAGCTCATACTATTACTATCACCCCATTACCATCACAAAAAGGCTAAATGTGTGTGTAAAGGAATTCAATGTTCAGTATGTTAGTTCAGTGTTCAGTCCCTCTTTCTCACTCTTATTATTATTCCCAATGCCACCATCAACACTACTATTTTCAATAAAACATCAACTCTCCCTAAATTTCTTTGTCTCTCTCTCTCTCTCTCTCTCTCTGTCTTTGTGACTGCCCTCACCGTCTCTATGTTTACTATTACTTTCACCCCAATATGAGTAATAGTAGAAGTGTCATTGAATAGTGAGAGAGGGGGTCAAAGAGGGGCACACCAACATAGAAATTAGTTTTCGTATTTATTATATTAGATTTATTACTATTATTTTGCATCAAGAACTATTAGTTTGCAAGCTTCTGTCCCCACATTGGTCAACTGAAAAAAACCAATTCTTCTCCATGAGACACTTCACAACCATGTGTCTCACATAGGACTGTTGAAGTTGAAGAAACTAGGCCAACAAAACTCACCTACCATACTCCCCAGACCTCTCTCCAACTGAGTACCACCATTTTTTCAACTATTCTGGTAACTTACAGTAAAAGAAGTACTTCAACTACAATACATTAGATGCTTTTAAGAAAGAATCAGTTTCAAAACACCAGGATTTAGTAGTACCAAAATAAAGGAACTTGTTCCTTGTTTGCAAAAATGTTTAGATTCTTTGGGATCATTATTTTGATCAATAATATTTATCCTGGCTATAAACTGCAATTCTTTTTCTTTCCCTTTATCTGTTCAGGTTTTCGATTAAATTTAAATATATAAAAAAAACTTATTTAAATAAGTCATCAAAAAGGAAATGAATAAAAAACTATTGTTCAATAAAACTGCTCAATTCATTGATAGCCAAATCAATTCTTGTGTATTACAAACCCATTATAAGTATTAAACGATGCCCAGAAGGTAGGGGCAGAGGGTGAAAATAATCAAGATATGAAGTGTGTGTGTGTGTGTGTGTGTGTGGCAAGGGTGGGATGCTAGCTAATAAAGACTGCAACATTCAACCAGTGCCTTAAGGTAAATAAGAGACATGCTCTGTCTGAGTAGAACAGAGAACAAGGGAAAGAGAAAGCTAGTAGAGGGCAACTAGTGTAACTATATTATAACAGTAACCTGAACTTGGCTGGCAAACAAAGCAACAAACACAAAACAAAAAGAAATCATCAGAACAAAAGGAAATTAAGAAAATATACCCCAGTTTCATTGTTTCAAGTCTTAAGTATTTTGAGTCGAACATTCTTTCTTTTTCTTTTTATATGCAGCTACACACACACACACACACACACACATCATTTCAACATAAAAAGTAGTGTTACAGTTGTTCAATGTATAAAAAGGTGGGGAATGAAAAAAAAAATATATTAAAAAGAAAGGACTAAACAAACAAGAAAACAAAAACAAAAAATAAACTCCATGTAAATTTCTAGGTCACAGTAGCTCTGGTTCTATTTACAACTGGGTAGAAACAATGAGAACAAGTTTACTAGGATCAAGAGTTCTAGATATTAAAAGTCAAGAAGATGGTAAAGCAGCTGTGGGAAGGAAAAAAAATATGAGATAAAACATATTTAGAGATAAGAAGAAAAAAAAAAGGAGAGAAAAAGAGGACGGGAAGTTAATGTAGAAAGCCAACAAGAAAATATTGAACAGTGAATAAGAAAACTGTAAAATAAAAGGTGAGAGGAGATTAAAAAGAAAACATCTTGACACTTAATCCCCTCCCACCTTGCTGTAATAATTTTGTAAGCTCCAAGAACAGATGTACATGTTTCCTATGATATGCCCTAAGGAGGTGTGCGTAAGAAGTGGGGGGAACAAGATCAACTATTCTCAATGAAACTGAAATGTCTAGCACAAGTACATCAGCTGATGAGAGCGACTAATTATAAGCCTAAATCAAGGATCTTTAATTTACCCTCTCGACAGTTTAGAATTAACAGCTAATCTTTGAACTAAAATGTAAGGCTTTAAAATATCTGAACTCAACTTATTACAGAAATTAAGTGCATTTGATTATATATGTCATTATTCTCATCATTCCAACGTCCACTTTTCCATGCTTGCATGCATCAGAAAGGGTTTATTGAGATGCCCTCCCTGTTGCCAATCTCCACCTGTTTCCAAGCAAGGTAATATTTCTCCATAACTAGACACGACTGATTTCACAGAAATGGATGACTGCTCATATGATAATGACCCCTAGTGTAAGAGAAATACTTTAAACAGCAAAACAAAAAGGAAAAAAAAATCGAATTTTGACTCTTTTCTAATAAATATATATATAAAAATACTTTAAACTAAACAGACATTGAAAGCTAATACAAGTATATAATAATCAATGTGTATGTATATGATACCCTGCTATATATATATATATATATTTCTTTACTACCCACAAGGGGCTAAACGCAGAGGGGACAAACGAGGACAGACAAACGGATTAAGTCGATTATATCGACCCCAGTGCGTAACTGGTACTTAATTTATCGACCCCGAAAGGATGAAAGGCGAAGTCGACCACGGCGGAATTTGAACCCAGAACGTAACGGCAGACGAATTACGGCTACGCATTTCGCCCGGCATGCTAACGTTTCTGCCAGCTTGCATATAAACATACTAATACACACACATATATATAGGCATGGCACAGGTGCAGAATATGACTGTGTGGGTGGATTTGACTGTTTTAAATTATAAAGATAATCCCTAGAGTAACAAATACGTGAAGAAGAAGTGTCAACATAATTAACCCTCTCATTTTCTAAAATTACTTTTAGTCCTCTGATCTCAGCTAGTCTTAGTCACCTTTCATCTATTATATTACAATCTCACCTCAGGAAACCGAATGTATCCGATATTACCATCCCAACAATATCAGTTATCTGTTCACATTTTAACCCTTTAACAATCAGATTACTCTGCCAAATTTAATGCCTATTTATTCACATTGTTTTTAATTAACCATACATTATCTCATAGCTTTGAGAATCTGATGACGTAACTGTCATTGTAAGATTGCTGGGAGAGGCCAGATTTAGCTGGTTCAAACATAAAATAGGTAGAATATTTAAGGCTAGATATGGCCAGTTGAAAAGCTAAAGAGTTAATTAAAATATTGACATCATTCTCATTATTGTATATGCTGCATTAGATTGTAACAATGTGAATTTTTTTCTTACTCATTCATTTGAATTTTACAGCAATCTTTGCAAGTAGATAACTGTTTCATATTTAATAACAAGGAACCCGAGTTCCAAGGGCTTTCAAAAGGAAGAAGTGGTTACAAGAAATGGAATTATTTGGCATGATAAAATACATTCAGCCCACATTAAAAAATGAATGATGATGCAAGGACATTCATTTGTAAAAGGCATGTTGAAAAACACAAGTAAAGAAAAGAGAGGTGGACCATGCAAGCTATATACAGTTTAAAGGCAGCGAGCTGGCAGAAACGTTAGCATGCCGGGCGAAATGCTTAGCGGTATTTCGTCTGTCGCTACATTCTGAGTTCAAATTCTGCCGAGGTCAACTTTGCCATTCATCCTTTCGGGGTCAATTAAATAAGTACCAGTTACGCACTGGGGTCGATATAATCAACTTCATCCATTTGTCTGTCCTTGTTTGTCCCCTCTGTGTTTAGCCCCTTGTGAGTAGTAAAGAAATAGCTATATACAGTTTAGGAATGTAGTAACTCTGAATTTTTTATGAAAAGTGAAACACAGGATAGGAGCCAGTTTAGTGTCAATGCTAACAATCACTCTAGTGCCATTGGTGAAATTAGATGAACATAGTCCATGTTGTATACAGTTTGGTGATAGTAATAAAGAATCAGGGCTGCAGAAATCATACAAGAAAATATATAAATAAAAATACATACATAACAACAAAGAATTTTCTTTGTTGATGTGTGTGCTAAATGACTGGAACAGTTAGTGAGATACTTTAAGCCCTGTTTATAGTATCATGCCAGCATGGTAATATCATTTATCTTTTACTTGTTTCACTTACTGGACTGCAACCATGCAAGGGCATTTCCCTAAAGATTCTAGTCAAATAAATCAATCCCAGTATTTATTCTATCAGTCTATTTTGGTAAAACACTATGTTACGAGGATATAAACAAACCAACACTGGTTATCAAATGGTGGTGGGACACACAAATACACACAGGCTTCTTTCAGTTTCTGTCAACCAAATCTATAAGACTTTGGTCAGCCTGGGGAAAATGATAGATGAAATTTGCCCAAGGTTCCAGACAGAACCCTGATTCATGGGGTCAGGAAGCAAGTTTCTTACCACACAGCCACTGTATGTATATATGTATGTATTCATATATGTGTGGTAAGAAGCTTGCTTCTCAGCCACATGGCTCCAGGTTCAGTCTCACTGCATGGCACCTTGGGCAAGTGTCTTCTACTACTACAGCCTCAGGCTGACCAAGCCTTGTGAGTGGATTTGGTGGCAAAAACTGAAAGAAACCCATCATACAAACATACACGCATGTGTGTGAGTGTGTGTGTGTGTGTATCTATGTGGTTGTCTTTGTCTTTCTCCCCCACCATCACTCAACAACTGGTGTTGATTTATGTCCCCATAACCATAGCAGTTTGACATAGGACACCAAAAGAACAAGTACCAGGCTTTAAAAAGTCCTGATCTTGATTTATTCAACTAAATACCTCTGGGTACTGCCCCAGCATGGCCACAATCCAATGACTAAAACAAGTAAAAGGATATAATATCATAATCTATTGGTATGCATACCTACCTACCTACATACCTCTATACATACAAATGCTACACATGCACACACACAACTTCATTGCAGTTAGGATCACAAAGTTCCCTCTCAGTGAAGCTCATCATATATCAGTCAATAGCCACAATAAAAGATCTGCTGGTGTACATTTGGCAATTACTGTACAAAGAAAATTATGTCACACCCAAGAGAGCATATGAATTAATTAATTCTTTATAACAGAGTATTTCAAGCCTTGCTATATATAATCAAAATCCTGACTTCCCTGTTGTTAGACCTGTATGTTTTCTCAAGGGATAAAATATTTTTGGAGCAAGACTAGAAATACTTTTGTAGATAGAATTATTTATCACACTTGACGTTGTGTTATGTAGCATGTGACACACATTATTCTTATATATCTAAGTATTAGTTTACATCTGTTGTGAAGGCACATGCTCAGTGGTTACAGCGTCGAGCTTACAATCGTGAGGTTGAGAGTTCGAACCCCGGACCGGGCTGTGTGTTATGTTCTTGAGCAAGACACTTTATTTCATGTTGCTCCAGTTCACTCAGCTGTAGAAATGAGTTGTGACGTCACTGGTGCCAAGCTGTATCAGCCTTTGCCTTTCCTTGGATAACATCAGTGGCATGGAGAGGGGAGGCTGGTATGCATGGGCAACTGCTGGTCTTCTGTAAAAAACCTTACCCAGACTTGTACCTGGGAGGGTAACTTTCTAGGTGCAATCCCATGATCAGTCATGACCAAAGGGGGTCTCACCAGTTTACATATGTTACTGTACATAAGGTGGTGGGTTGGTGAGGTCAATTCTCACCATGGTTTGCTTTATCTTCCAACCTTCCTGGGGCCAATATAAAATAAGTTGCTGCAGAATAATGAAGTCAATGAAAGTGACTTTGCCCTGGCCCCATTTGCTAAGGACTCATTCATAGATGAATGTCTCTAATCACCAAAACTTCAATCAATTCACTACTCATGTACACTAGCAAAGGGATAATTAAAAAGCAATAATACTGTCATTGTCATCATCATCATTTAACGACCAGGTTCCATGTTGGGATAGGTTAGACAATTTGACAGGATCTGATCGGTTCAAGGACTGCATTGTGCTCCAGTGTCTGCTTTGGCATGGTTTCTATCACTGAATGTCCTTCCTAACATCAATCACATTACAGCATGTATTAGCTGCATTTTGTTTGTACCACCAGCACCAATGTGGCCACAAGACTACAAACCTCAAGGAAGGTAGTGAAGGGGGTTGACTTTATGATAGGGAATGAGAGGTTAAAATATGAGAGAGGGGGAGGAGCCAAAGCAGTTTCTTGCAGAGGAGCTGCATGGCTACTCACATTTAGTTAAGAGAGAGATTAAAAAAAGAAAAATGATCAATAGGAGCTGCAAAGAGATAGTGACAATGAAGTGTCCAGGTGGCCCCTCACAACACAAGGTGAGTAGATATTACCATTCTTATCATCATTGTTTTACATCTGCTTTACCATATTGGTATGGCCTGCATTTGTTTTTTAAGGAAGTGTTTTATGACTTTAACAACCTTTCTGTTGCCAGCCTTTTAGTTAACTCTTATAACAAATAAGGACACAAACATACCGATACTGTATCTTGGTTTAAATCATAAAAAAGTGTGTTTTTAGCAATGATGTTTCATGCTTGGTAGTTTTCAGAGATGGTGGAGTATAAAAAATTTATCACATCACTACCATTTTATTAATGAGATCTTCAACATTTCATTATATTACAAAGCCTTTTTTTCCTTTTTAAGATTGATATTACTTTTAAAAAAATATTAAAAAAACACAGGTGCAAACATGGTTGTGATTATGAAGATTGCTTTGCAACTACATGGTTTCAGGTTCAATCTCACTGCGCTGTGTCTTGGGCTACAGCCTCAGGCCTTGTCAGTGAATTAGTGATAATGGTACACAAAAACTGTGTGGAAGCCCATCATATATGTGTGATTGTGTGTGTGTTGGTCCCACTGCCACCACCACCATCATGTGACAAACGGAGTTGGTTTGTTTACATCCAAAAAATTTTGCAGTTTGGCAAAAAATACTGACAGAATAAGTACCAGACTTTAAAAAAGAAAAAAAAAGTAGTGGGGTCAATTTGTTTTGACTAAACACTTCTAGTAGGGCTGCAGTCCAATGACTGAAGCAAGTAAATGATAAAAAGATTGATTGTAAATTAAATAGCTGTTGTGGAGAAAGTTGTTCAAAAAGACTGGAAGCTGGAAATATTTCATATTATTACCCTAGTGAATCACTTGCTTTTTAAACTTGGAGTTCAAAAGAGTAAAATTTATTGTGTAATACAAAGCATACACACTGCATTTATCTGACGGCCTTGATTTTATCCTGACCTATACTTTGGTCCTTAAGTCAGCTGGTTATGAGTGAGACAACATGTCTAGAGTGCTTTGCTGGTGAAAAGAATAATAGATGCTTTCATTTAAAGTGATATTTCCCAGCATTTAAAAAGCACAGTAGCTAAAAAAAGGAAAGAAAGAAAATACCATACAGCTTGATTTGTTAACTGTATATATAGTATAAGAAAATTTAGGAAAAGAAGAAAAGAGATTTGATTTTTGTACCTCTAAAACTATGCATAACACACTCAAACTTTGTACTTACAATGATTTATCACCAAGGTTTATTGCTTTAAACCAACAAAAATTTATTGAAATCTATCTAAATTCTAGTTTATAATGATTTTCTCATTGTTAAGTGTGTGTATGTATAGAGACAGGCAGACAGAGATATGCATGCATATATCTCATCATCATCATCATCGTCATCGTCATTTAATATCTACTTCCCATGTTGGCAGAGGTTGGATCCAGCAAGCTGTGAGCTGCTTTTGCATGGTTTCCACAGCTGGATGCCCTTTCCAACACCAACCACTTTACATAGTGTACTGGGTGCATTTTTTTGTGCCAGCACTACTTAGGTTGCCATTTAACTTGCAAGACAGAAAAAGAAAAACAGTAAAAGCTCCCACTACTAAGTGGTGGGGGAGGGTTACTTGAAGGAGGAAGGTGGCTTGATGCAACGTGTAAAAAGGATAAGGTATGATAGAGGGACCAGCACAGGTGGTTTGCTATAGAGGGGATACAGGGCTACCCAACATTATAGATAGATGTGGGTGAAAGTATCTGAGAAGGAGATAAAAGAAGGTAGTGGTGGAGAGCCAGAGCAAACTCTCATGGTACAAGAAGGAGAGCAAAATAGAAGATAAAAACATTCTTATTTAATATATATATACACACACACACCACACACACATATATATATATATTGTACCTTATCTGCTGGATTCAAAGATGAAAGGCAAAGTCAACCTTGGTGAATTTTGAAATTTGAACTCAGAATGTCAAGACAGATGAAATGCTGCTTAGTATTCTGCCTGGCATGCTAATGATTTTGCCAACTCACTACCTTACTACTCCTACTACTAATGATGATGATGATCATCATCATCATCATTAGATTGTACTACATGACATGTGGAGTACTATCAAACAAGACAGAATACAAAAATGGGAATTCATTACTTGAAAGAAATATTGATCCAGTTACTATTGCAGACAATCTTGGTTGTTTTTGAGAGAATAAATACGAAATCTGCCAGCAATGCAGATGAGGATAACGATTTACCTTGATCTGCAGATGACAATTTCTTAGGATTTTGTAGACCACAAATAAATAAATCATGTTTTTTTAATTTTTTATATTTATTCTACTCTAATGCTTGCTATATACAGTAGCCTATGCAATTCACAGAAAGGCCAGTCTCTATTAGAGTGTATTCAATTCTCCCTTACCCCATTAACCACTGAGTTCTGATATAAACAAAATAATTGTTTTATTTGGGGTTTTTTCTGTATCTATAGGAATTTGTTCACATTTATTGTACCTTTTTGTTTGCTTTGTTACCATTTTCTTAACAAAATTCTCAAAAATTGTTTATTGCATTGTTTGCTTTGTCTGCATAGTATTTATACATAACAAATGTATGGTATTTCTTTTCATCTGTAGTAAATTGAATTTACTTTCCTCTCAACGTTAGTATAATGTTACTATATTTATGATTCTATACCTTATTCCAGTATATTGTATTTACATGCAGAAAGATAATGTTTGCCCATCATAGATAGCCACTTTGGAATCACTTTCACTAAATGTATGATGGGACATCAAACTAAAACTCTTTTTATCTTCTTCAAAATATCCTTACAATAATGGTGCATGCTGCTTTTGCAGAAAGGTTTCTTCAATGTTGGCAAATACAATCTTCTGTTATACTATTCAAACACACACACACAAATTAGTTTAGTCATTTTGCCACAGAGACTGTTTACTAAAGTATAATGAATACTTCAATTATACTTTGGATATTCCAACTAGTTAAGTGGATTTTGTTTTTTTCTTGTTCAGTTTTTGTTCTCTAGTCTGAAGAGATAGGAGCAGAAGCCATAGCTCCACAGATATGTGAAGTCAATATTCAGCTGGATTGTCTGAATTAAACCTTTAAAAGACCTTTAGTACAGCAGGGATGGCAGGAAAGGAAATACAGTGAGGATAGTAAGAGAGAAAAAAATCAGGAGCATTGAGTGAGCTTAAATAGGAGTAATTTATAGGTTGATATTTGAGAAGTGTAGGAATCATAGAGAGAAGGGTGCTATTGTTAAACCCCTTCAATCCTGTTTGAGCAGGCCTGTGTTCAAAGGAAATCTAGCTATCCTTTTAAAAACATATTCAGGGTAACATTACCTCACAGATCCTGTTGTGACTTGAGCCAGTCTTTGCTACTATTTCTAGCTAGTTGAGTAACCACATAATTATTCTTGTGCACTTGAAGATTGTGTAGAGACAAGTGATTGAAGCTCTTTGATAACCAAAAGTTTCCCAATTCAGTCTAATGGTATTTTTCTCTATGCAGTCTAGAATATTTTTTGAGTATAGCAGCTACTCATCATACATGTGGGCAGTACACTAAAATGGAACATATTTGTTCTCTACAGACTACTATTCAAAGGTAAAGAGTTGCTGATCTTCTACAAAGAACCTTGAAGAGGATGCCTAACTTTTATGAAGCAAGGGGATATGGCATTTACTATTCCATAATTAGAATAGACTGGCAAGAAACAAAATAAGGATAAAACCAACATGGGTTATCCATATGCCCCAAAATATTCAGCTAACAGAATAAACATCAAATACTTGAATAATAGTCTTACATGTGAGACAAATAATGGTAACTGAACCATTGTTTACATTAAAAATAATTAAGAAAAAAAGGACTGTTAACTTTTGGTAATAGTAAATCTTTGTGTGTGAAGAGTCACACCAACAATATAACGAACCACTTCCTGTGGATATGCTCATAAAATCCAAAACCAGTGCAGCTCTCACGGCTTTCAGGAACATTTTCTTACAGTCAGAATTGTTGAAACTTGGAATAAACTACCTCTATTAGCTGTTAGCTGACAAGACATTATTTCTTTAAAAAAATTTCATGCTTCCTGAAATTCACCAACACTACCCCTGATATGTCTATGCACTTGTCCTCTTTATGGCTCCCTTGCTTTTAACTTTCTATCTGTGTTTTATCCTGTGTTCAATGCATGCAGTTTTGGCTACGATTGCAGCCTTTCTTAATGTGACTTATCACTGCTTTCTGTTCTTTCTTTTACTCTTTTCCAACAAGTTATGGTGCCCCTGAGCCCTATATACAATAAACACATTATTATTAACTCTCTACAAAGAAGACTAGGAATCATCCAAGAGTGGAATCCAGAATATAAAGAACAAAACCAAAATACTGTGTAGTGAAATGAGTTGTTATGAAAGTTAATATTGTATACATGTCACACTTCCAAGCCATAAACAACAAATTTCTTGAGTATAGAGTTGAAAAACTGAATAAGAAAAATTACTGAATACTTGTATAAAAAGATTGTGGCCAACAATATAAGGTGATCAGGATACATCAAACTCACTACTAATTTTACAAATCACAGAGGAGGGTAATGACATCATCATCACCATTAAAGTCCATTTTTCCAGGTTTGTATGGTTGAATGAAATTTATTGAGGTGGATTTACTAAAGCCAAACACCCTTCCTATTACCAATCCTCACTTGTTTCCAAGTAATGTAATATTTCCCATAATGCATGGGTTGGACGGTTCACAGACCCCAGTAGAACCGTCCAACCCATGCTAGCATGGAAAACGGACGCTAAACGATGATGATGATGATGAATGCAACACGTTTCCATGGAAGACTGGAAATAAAGGCCCCTGCTTGCATGATGGTGACATTCATTAACAGTTATCACATAAAATCAAGGCAACAAGACAGTAAAACACACACACATCATCATCATCATCATTTAACGTCCATTTTCCATGCTGGCATGAGTTGGACAGTTTGACTGGGGACTGGTAAGCCAGGAGGCCACACCAGGGTCCAATCTGATCTGGCAGTGTTTCTACAACTGGATGCTCTTCCTGATGCCAACCACTCCGAGAGTTTAGTTGGTGCTTTTTACATGCCACCAGCATGGGAGCCAGTCAGGCAGAACTGGCATCGGCCACGTTCGGATGGTGCTTTTTACATACATGCTGCTGACACAGGAACCAATTGGGGCAGGGAGGCTGGCATTGACCATGTTCAGATGGTGCTTTTTGGGGGGAACCAGTCAGATAGCACTAACAACAACCCACACATGCATGGTGCTTAATGCGTGCCACCAGCACAGGAGCCAGTGAGGTGGCACTGGCATCGGCCACAACTACAATTCCATTTGATTGTGATTTGATTTGATTTTACTTGATTCAATAGGTCTCCTCAAGCATGGAATGTCGCCCGACAATTCAAAGGTGCTTTTTAAATGGGCTGGTTATGTGACACTACTGTAGGTTACAGCTGTGATCTCACTTTACTTACCGGTTCTTCTCAATCACAGCATATCTCCAGAGGTCTCGGTCTTTCGTCATTGCCTCTGTGAGGCCCAACGTTAGAAGGTCATGCTTCACCACCTCATCCCATGTCTTCCTAGGTCTCCCTCTACCATGGGTTCTTTCCACTGTTAGAGAGTGACACGTGTGAGTGCACATGGTGCACACAGCTCTCCTCAGGCTTCTCTCAGTTTCCATCAACTAAATCCACTCATAAGGCTTTGGTCAGCCAGAGCCATAGCAGAAGACACTGACCCAAGGTGCCACACAATGGGACTGAACCCAAGATCATGTGATTGGGAAGCAAACTTCTTCCAACACATTCACACCTGGACCATACTTAAATATTACACGCAAACTAGTAAATGCCTGATTTTGTTCTTCGGTCTTTAATTTTCATGCAAGTTAACCAGCAAATGAGTCAAAACAATCTACCCTAACCCTTTTTAGGGTGGTTACTTTAAAATATAATTAGGTAAACATATAAGCTTTAAAACAGTTACCAAGGAGCATACTGTGTTTAGTTCCAGTAATTTATTCTTAAAGAAATATTTCAGTGAAATTATTCAATGAATTATTCAAAAGAATTTAGTAGCAATTTAAATAACAAAGATAGTTTGTTATGGTTTTTTTTCTTCTTAGTGCTATTTCTGGCTTCATAATACTATAATCTGTAATACCACAATCATTAACACATTTTTGTAGTCTGACCAACTACTCTGCTCTACCAAAATTAATCCCACACTTCTAGGCAATCCATGTACAAAGCTATAGTATCTCATGTGATTATAATCTAATGAGGCAACAGAACCTGTCAGTGATCTGGTGATTAATCAACCGGAAATACCGTGTCCCTAATTAAGCTCCTGATTTTACAAAACCCATAAACCTCTTTTTTTTTCTTTCTCTTTACAAACCAATGAGGGAACATCTATATGATTGCTTGATCTACTAAAAATATCAACCAAAATTTCCTTAAATCACATCCTATTTCATAAGAAGACACTTGATGTGTGTGTGTGTGTGTGTGTGTGCACATGGTGCATATGTGTGTGTTTTCCAAACATGGCCATCCAGATTTTTAATTTTGCTTTTCTTGCTTTTCCTCTTTCTCAGGCAGAAAAGAAAAAGAAATGAGACAGTCATGGTTGGAACACTTTTGAGTAGTCTGCTTAATCAAGTCTGAACTGCTACTCTCTTCAAAACCTTTCCTAACCTTAATGATCCTTTCTACAACAGGCACAAGGCCTCAAATTATAGGGTGAGGTGGGGGGGGGGGTGGCTAATCAATTAATTACATTAATCCTGGTGCTCAACTGGTACTTATTTTATTGACCTCAGCAGAATTTTAACTCACAACATAAAGACAGACAAAAATTATGCTAAGCATTTTGTCTGGCATACTAATGACTCTGCCAGCTCACAGCAATATTTCTTGACATTAATGATAAAAACTACTGTGACAGCCACAGATCCATGCTCCTACTGACAACATCACTCTTCCCATATACACACACTTTGTTCACTTAACAGTATTAACACTTATGCTTTTATATTGTTTATAAAACTTCACCACACTAACATCACAAATCTCAAAGAAGCAACCTGCACCCCATGCTCACATATCCATAATGGTTCACTTTCACACATCCCCACACAGACACAAACATACATTCGTGATACAGTCAAACAAAAAGCCTCATTTACTAATGCTTGACAAATATTGAACCACTACACTGCATTCTGTCCAACCTGTAATTTCTACCAGTAATACAGCAATCATTTGTCTTTTACTTGTTTCAGTCAATAGACTGAGGTATGCTGGGGCACCGCCTTGAAGAGCATTTAGTCAAATAAATCAACTCCAGTACTTTTTCTTTTTGAGTCTCATACTTTTGGTCTCTTTTGCCAAATCACTAAGTTATGCAAATGTAAACAAATCTATAAAGGAGACATGTACATGTACACACACACACACACACACACACATACATACACATACATACATACATATACATATATGACAAACTTTTTTTACTTTTCATCTACCAGATTCACTCACAAGGCTTTGATCAGCCTGGGATTATTACAGAAGACACTTGCGAAAGTGTGCTGCACAGTGGGACATGGCAGGGAAGCAAGCTTCTTACCTATACAGCCACACCTGCTCCTCAAAACTCATTAACACTAAACCACACTATCTAAACCCAATTGATGTTGTATCTCCTCCCTAATCACCATTATCTCAAGCATTCACCAATCTCCCACCCTAGAATCATCAATGCCACCACTGTAGGTCACCTATCCATCAATCTCATGTCTATCTCTAACGGTTTCACATATACTGCACTAACCCCACTGAGGACAACTGGTATGTAAATATGTGTGTGGGCATGTGACCAAGTGGTTAGAGTGTTACGCTCACGATTGAGAGATCATGGGTGTAATTTCCTGGATGGGGCACTGCTTGGTGTTCTTGAGCAAAACATCCCATGTTGCTCTGCTGTCACATTGACATCTGACATGTGACACACCATGCACCAGTTCAGGCAATGTTGATCTGATGGAAGGAGTGAGCTAATGTGCAGCTTAATCAGCAAGAAATTGCAAAACCCTCATCTGTCATCTACAACAGGACAGAAGAGAAAGAGTCTGTGTGTGTGTGTGTGTGTGTGTGTGCACGCACGCGCACATGTGTATAAATATGCACAATTCAGAATCTATTAAACAAATATTGCAGGCATATCCATGTGATTAAGAGGTTTGCTTGGCAGCCACATGATTTTGGGTTATGTCCCACTGCATGGAACCTTCAGTAAGTCATCATCATCATCATCATCATCATTTAGCATCCGCTTTCCATGCTAGCATGGGTTGGACGATTTGACTGAGGACTGGCGAATCAGATGGCCGCACCAGGCTCCAATCTGTTCTGGCAGAGTTTCTACAGCTGTAGCCTCAGGTTGAATCAAGTTTGGTACCTGTTATATATGCATGTATGTGTGCATGTGTATATGTACACGCATGCATCTGTGTGTGTGTGTGTGTGTGTGTGTGTGTGTGTGTGTGTGTGTGTGTGGTGTGTGTGTGTGTGTGTGGTGTGTGTGTGTGCATGCATGCAAGTTTTTGTATTAATACTGTTCAACTAGCAGTGTTTACATTAATGTTTCTCATAAACAAAATGTTCAGCAGCTCAGCAATTTCTATGAAGTCTTGGAATAATGTACCCTACTTGAATAACAAGTATAGTTTGACGTCAATGAAAACATCCAGCCATAGAATACTGCCTCACCAAATTTCATCCAACTCATACCCCTATAGAAATAGCAGATCTAAAAACAATGGTGAGGGTGATAACTAATTATTTGTTTTATCCCCTTAATGATTTAGGAACATATTAAAATGAAAATTTATTTTTGTTTTGTTACCGCAATTTTTTAACAGCAGCTTTGTTGATTACGGGTTTCCGACGGGGCCAACCATTACATCACTGCATTTTTGATAGTGTGAGCAATAAAGGAGCATCTACAACATAGTGTACTTCATTCAAAGAGCACTTGGGCAGTTATTTTGAAGTTCAGAACTCTTTTAGCAAAGTGATGTCTAAACTGGTTGAAACCAAGCAATGGTATGAATCCTTCTATCATGGGTTAGGTTCCTATCAAGGCTTGATCTTAACCTTGAAAACTACTAAAGCACTGACTTTTCACTGATATTTGCATCCTCTAATGATGTACAGCAAAAGCTATAAACACACATACATAGAGTAAAGACTGCCTTTGGTCATGAATGACAATGGGTTGCACCAAGATAGTTCCCCTCTGAGACACAAGTCTGGGTAAGATTGTTTATGGAAGACCAGTAGATGCCCATGCACACCTGCTTCCCCTCTCCACACCGCCAATGTTATCCAAGGGAAAGGCAAGAATTTAGACCTGGAGATCTCCATTTCCAGCAACTTCGAGGGCCACCTCCCAGTGGTGTCAGGCGTCAACGAAGAGCCCTCGACTACAACAAGACAACCAAAGTTTTATTTTTTACCAAGCTCTGGGGTCTCCCGCCCCTAGGCCCTAGACCATCACCTAATCACCCTTACCCATCTTGTTATTTAACAACAACAAGGGAAAGGCAAAGGCCAATACAGCTTGGTGCCAGTGATGTCGCAACTCACTTCTACAGCTGAGTGAACTGGAGCAACGTGAAATAAAGTGTCTTGCTCAAGAATACAACACACTGCCTGATCTGGGAATTGAACTCACTACCTCATAATTGTGAGCCCACTGCCCTAACCACTGATCCACATCCAGACATATTTGACAGGTTTCAACATAGTTTCAGACAATCAAATTTCACCTATAAGATATTGGGTCAACCCAAGGCTTTGGTAGAAGATCCTTAATCAAGGTGCCACATAGTAGGATCGAACCCAGTACCATGTGGTTGCAAAGGAAACTCCTTCACCACACAGCCATATTTGTGTCCATATAGATGGTAGATATCTGTGTGAAACAGATGCACAAACACTATCTCTTTCCCCCTATCTAGAAAAGCAGGTTGGCTTCTTCAGAGGAATGTGTTAAAAATAATATAGACAGGTAAACATTCAAAATACAAAAAACATAAATTATTAGGTCACTGGTATGACTAGTATGAATTCGATTTTAACTGTACTTGATTGTACAATGGAACTCACTTTCACAAGTTGATTTACACATGTGATTCTCTGTTACCATAAACACAACATTATATATACATGAAGTATACACAATCACTTAACAAAGCTGAGTGCTAATGATACTTCTTTTTTTTTTATCTTTATGGAAAGTTTAAAATAAATGCTTACAAATATATTTTCATGTTACTATCTTGACTTAACCTACCCCAAAAACATTGTGATAAAACTTGACAAAGAATATTCAGAAACAATTAGATCTAAAAAGAAAAACCCATATAAGAAAGACAAATATAGCAGTTATAGGAACAAGGAGTTAGTAAATAACTTTGTTGAAGAAGAATTACAGTAAATTAAATCAAATGCAGTATATTACTGGTACATATTGTACTGACCTCTCCCTCCTCATCCCCAGAGAAATGAAAGGCAAAGTTAACACCTAGCAGGAATGTGAATACAACCATACAAGGGTAAAATTAAAAGCAGTCAGGCATTTTAATTTTGTAGCCTACCATTTCTGAAAGTATGCTGCTCTTCATTGTCTAACCATTAACATCAAGGAAATGAGAAAAATTGTTTAATGAGAAATTAGTAATTAAATCCAAGATTTTCTGTTATATACAATGGTATGGATTCAAGAAGGAAGATAAGAAAAGATTTTAAGATGAACTAATATATCAGCAAAGATAATCACTTGTATTCAACAGGAAAAAGAAAAGTTAAAAGATACAATCAATGTACATTATTTAGTTTTTCAACTTCGCAAGGGAGGAGCCTCTTTCTCTTTGTGGCCATCCTGCTAAAAATAGTAGTCAAATCTTTCTCAAATCTCACCATCATCATCATCATCACCACCACTTTTTTAACAGCTATGCTGGCATGGGATGGACAGTTTGAAAGAATCCAACAAGTCGGAGGACTGGCATGCTACACTTTCTGCTTTGGCTTAGCTTCTACAGCTGGATGCCCTTCCTAACATCACTGAGTGTTTTATAGTTATTAAAAAATATATAGGTAGGACACATGAGCCAAAGAAGGAGCACTTAAACTGTTGGCTTAAACAAGACAACGGTATGAATATTTCTATCATGAACAAGGCTCTTAACAAGGTTTGATCATGGCCCTGAAGCACTTGTTATTAAGTACTTGTTTATTAATTATACTGGAGTCTAATGGCATGTTGATCTAATTTTGTTTCACTTGTGGTGTCTAAAAACAGACTAGTAGACTGAGCCAGTGAAAGTTCAGCGCTTTAGCTCTGAATGCAGCAGAATGCAGGTGGCGAGATACAAACCAATACAAACAATTCGGCTCATAACTTGACACCTTACTGACTGAGTAAGAAATGCAATAAGTAGTTTTGTTCCAGATAAAAATTCAGCTTTCACATCAAGTGTCCTAACTGCAAATAGTTTTTTTACCGAACGTGGCCGTAGCCAGTACCGTATTGACTGGCCTCCGTGCCGGTGGCACGTAAAAAACACCATCCGAGCGTGGCCGTTCGCCAGCCTCATCTGGTACCTGTGTCGGTGGCACATAAAATCACCCACTACACTCTCGGAGTGGTTGGCGTTAGGAAGGGCATCCAGCTGTAGAAACACTGCCAGATCTGACTGGCCTGGTGCAGCCTTCGGGCTTCCCAGACTCCAGTTGAACCGTCCAACCCATGCTAGCATGGAAAGCGGACGTTAAACGATGATGATGATGATGAATAAAAAATTAAATTAATCTAGGGTAGATATGTTACCTTAATGACATTCAGAGTTGCATAAGAAAGTTAATACTGAACTGAATATTAGATAGAATATTATGACAAGTTGAAATGCAAAAAATAAGCAAATAAGCTGAGTGAGTATGAAAGAGAGAGAGAGAGGAGAGAGAAATAAATGCAAAAATTAAGATCATAATGAAGATTGGAGACAAAGCAAACTTAACATTTTAGTTTTGTAGGAAAAAATCCCTAGGGAAAATTGAGAGACAAAAAGAATGTTTCATCATGGAAAACAAAGCCAGATATCTACTCGTAGATGTTGTATGCATTTTTATTCATCTCATGTACACACACACACACACACACACACAGGTGTGGGTAAGAAGCTTGCTTTTTAACCACATGCTTTTGATTTCAGTCCCACTGCATAGCACCTTGGGCAAGCGTCTTCTGCTATAGACTTAGGCTGATCAAAGCCTTGTGAGTGAATTTGGTAGATGGAAACTGAAAGTAGCCCATTGTGTGTGTGTGTCTTAATCCCCTCAATACCATTTGATAACAGGTATTGGTGTATTTACGTCCCCATAACTTAGCGGTTCAGCAAATGTGATCCATAGAATAAGTACTAAGATTCAGAAAAAAAAAGTCCTGAGGTCAATTTGTCCATCTTAAAATCCTTCCAGGAAGTACCCCAGCATGGCTACTGACAAATGACTAAAATAAGCAAAAGATTTTTTTAATTTTTTTCTTTTTAAAAATCCACAACCTTCCATCTCAATAAACCACTACTGTCCCTGAAAGTTGTTTTTTTATATTTACTACAGATTGTTTAAAGCTAACTTTCTTCCTACACCTTGATCCCTGGATCTTTATATATATATCTGGTGGTCAATGAGGAAACTAGGGATAGATGAATGGCTGGTGAGGGCTGTGCAAGCCATGTACAGAGATGCCGTAAGTAAGGTTAGAGTTGGCAGCATGTACACAGAAGAATTCAAGGTAGAGGTTGGGGTCCACCAGGGTTCAGTACTCAGCCCCCTCCTATTTATCATAGTCCTCCAGGCAATTGTGGAGGAATTCAAGACAGGTTGCCCCTGGGAGCTCCTCTATGCTGACGACCTCGCTCTAATCGCTGAGTCACTATCAGAACTGGAGGAGAAGTTCCAGGTGTGGAAGGAGGGTTTAGAATCGAGGGGCCTTAGAGTCAACCTAGCTAAAACCAAAGTACTAATAAGTAGAAAGTTAGAAAATCCACAAATATCCTCAGGAAGATGGCCCTGCTCGATCTGTAGAAAAGGTGTAGGTAGAAACACTATAAGATGTACCCAGTGTAAGCTATGGACACATAAGAGGTGCAGCAATGTCAAAGGTAGGCTAACTGGGAAGATAGTTTTTGTATGTGGCAGATGCTCTGGAGCATTGACCTCCGAAAATCTGCAGAAAACAACTTCCGTCACTTTCCGGGGGGAAAAACTAGAAGTAGTTGATAGCTTCCGCTATCTAGGTGACCAAGTCAGTAGTGGGGGCGGGTGCGCTGAAAGTGTAACTGCTAGAATAAGAATAGCCTGGGCAAAGTTTAGGGAGCTCTTACCTCTGCTGGTGACTAAAGGCCTCTCACTCAGAGTAAAAGGCAGACTGTATGATGCATGTGTATGAACAGCTATGCTACATGGCAGTGAAACATGGGCCGTGACTGCTGAGGACATGCGTAAGCTCGTGAGGAATGAAGCCAGTATGCTCCGATGGATGTGTAATGTCAGTGTACTTACTCGACAGAGCGTTAGTACCTGAGAGAAATGTTGTACCTAAGAAGCATCAGTTGTTGTGTGCAAGAGAGACGATTGCGCTGGTATGGTCATGTGGCAAGAATGGATGAAGATAGGTGTGTGAGAAAGTGCCAATCCCTAGCAGTTGAGGGAACCCGTGGAAGAGGTAGACCCAGGAAAACCTGGGACGAAGTGGTGAAGCACGACCTTCGGACGTTAGGTCTCACCATGGAAATGACTAGAGACCGAGACCTATGGAAGTATGCTGTGCGTGAGAAGACCCGGCAAGACTAGTGAAGCCATAATCCATGGCCCCTACCTGGGACGTAGTCAGTCCACCTGTGCATACCTTCCTTCTTGTGACACTTGTGAAGACCTGTTGAGGCAAGTGAGAATCGAATCGAATCGAATCAAATCAAATCAAATCAAATCGAACCAAATCAAAATAGATGAACATCAATGGAATTTGTATCCTTGTGGTACCAGTGCCGGTGGCACATAAGAAAACCATCCGAACGTGATCGTAGCCAGTACCGCAACGACTGGCCTCCGTGCTGAGGGCACGTAACAAACACCATCCGAGCGTGGCCATCCGCCAGCCCCGTCTGGCACCTGTGTCGGTGACACATAAGAAAACACCATCCGAGCGTGGCCGTCAGCCAGCCTCGTCTGGCACCTGTGTTGGTGGCACATAAAAAACACCATCCGAGCGTGGCCGTCTGCCAGCCTCGTCTGGCACCTGTGTCGGTGGCACATAAAATCACCCACTACACTCTTGGAGTGGTTGGCGTTAGGAAGGGCATCCAGCTGTAGAAACACTGCCAGATCTGACTGGCCTGGTGCAGCCTTCGGGCTTGCCAGACCCCAGTTGAACCGTCCAACCCATGCTAGCATGGAAAGCGGACGTTAAACGATGATGATGATGATGATATATATATATATATACTAGCTGAAAGATTCAGCACTGCTAGAGTTACTGCTGTCCTTATTCAGATAAGTAAACAAAGATATATTCTCATAATTATTTCAAAATATATTTTATTAAAAAAATATATAAATTGTAATGATAATAGAATTTAGAACTGAAGATCTGTCAATCTTGAAGCACCTCAGAGTAAACAATATTCACTGAGTAATTTTTTGTTGGTGTTGAAATGAATAAATTGTTGCTGCTTTCAACTCGCGAGCAAGCAACACAGAGTTGGCCATGGGAGAGGCATGTAGTGGAGAGATAAAGTCCAAGTACTTTGAGGGATTGACCCTGAGATTTCATCATCATCATCATCATTTAGCATCCGTTTTCCATGCTAGCATGGGTTGGACGGTTCAACTGGGGTCTGTGAAGCTGGAAGGCCGCACCAGGCTCCAATCTGATCTGGCAATGTTTCTACAGCTGGATGCCCTTCCTAACGCCAACCACTCCGTGAGTGTAGTGGGTGCTTTGTACGTGCCACCCGCACAGGTGCCAGACAGAGCTGGCAAACGGCCACGAAACGGATGGTGCTTTTACATGTCACCGGCACGGGGGCCAGGTGAGGCTGGCAACGGATGGTGCTTTTACATGCCACCGACACGGGGGCCAGACAGAGCTGGCAAACGGACATGAACGGATGGTGCTTTTACGTGCCATTTGTTAATTGAAATACCAAAACTTAGTTTGACTAGAAACTGAAGCATCTTAAATTCAAATGGAACAACTGTATGAGAGGTATGAGAGGAATTTCTGGACTAAGGACATTTTCTCCTTTGTGACTACCTGTTATGATTGTTGCCTGTAGGACATGGGGATTCATGGAAGCAACAATTAAGCAAGTTCCATTACACAGGCGAGGTGGGTCAAGATTTCTAAGCAACATAATGGGAGCACCCACTTTTAGTGGCAAGTTATGCGGTGGCATCCCATTGAAGAAGTTGAGTTTATCAACCATTTTATTAGCTGAAGCTAGTATAGCTCTTTCACATCTGGTTTTCCATATGTCCTGACATGTCATAGCATCATGTGTTCGTTCATGCATATATTGAGGATCACCTGTAAATGATGACAGGGGGATTATAAGTTGTCCCAAGTTTTGAATATCCTATCTGTCCTCAGAGCCTCTTGGAGTTGAACGTAGTTTTTAGCCTTTAACATTCTTTGCTTGTCACAAATGTAGAGGAGACGTTGACTCTTAACTTTAGCATACGTATCAACCAGGTATTGCTGAAATAGATCACAATACATTATCATCATTATCATTTAACATCTGCCTTCCATGCTGGCATGGGTGGGACAGTTTGACAAGAGCTGGCCAAGCAGAAGCCTGCACCAGAATTCTACAACTGTTTTGGCAGGGTTTTTACAGCTGGATGCCCTTTTCTAACACCAACCACTCAGCAGAGTGGACATAGTGCTTTTTATGTGGCACAAGCACAGGTGAAGTCAGTTTTGGCAAGGTTTTTTTACAGCTGGATGCCCTTCCAAATGCCAACTACTTTACAGTATGTGGATGCTTAAGTGGCACTGACTGTGTCACCAAGTAACCTGCAAGGCAAAAATCTTTTGAGAAGGGATGGGCATTGGAGGAGGTGATCTTATCTCAGATGATGAAAGGTTATAGTGAGACAGAAACAGGTGTCTTGCTGTAGAAGAGGGACAAGGTTACTTGGCTGGAGAGAGAGAGACAGACAGACAGACAAATACACACATACACACACAAATGCATTATATATGTACAATATATATGCATGGATTATATAAATCTATCATACCTTAACCATGAACACTTAGCATATAGCCATCTCCCCCTTTCTCAAATACACTCCCACTCGGACATGAGGTTTTTTTCTTTCTCCTTTTATTTTTTTGTTTTGCAAGTGACTGGGAAATCTTACGAGTACCAATAGCACACAAAAACAAAACTGCACTCAGAACACACTGTAAAACGCATTCAGCCCAAGCAAACACGCCAAAGCTGACATTAGAGCCTTATGCAGCTCATCAGACCTTGTTAATCTGTTCAACCCATGCCAGCATGGAAAACAGATGTTAAATGATGATGATGCATATATATATATATATATATATATATATATATATATATACACGTGTGTCTGTGTCTATACACACACATGAATTTGGACTAGTTAAACTACAATTTTAAAACCTTCACTGCGAAAATACATTGTTATTCTCTTCATCCACAGGATAATAAAGGAAACTGTCCAGGCATGTGTCATGGTTCATTGACTACTCACGAGAGAACAAGTATCACCTCATTCTTCTGCCTTTGAAGCAATAGTTATTTAACGTTTTAGCATTTACACCAGCTATATTTGGCCAGAATATTCTACCTTGTTTTATGTTCAAGCAAGTCAGATCCAGCCTCTCACACCTACTCTACAATGTCATTCCAAAAATTAACTAATCACATCATCAAAATCTTGAAGCTATTGCATCATTAATTCATATTAATTCATAAAATATTGCATCATTAATTCAAACAAGCATCATCATCATCACCATCATCGTTTAACATCTGCTTTCCATGCAAGCATGTGTTGAATGGTTTGACATGGAGCTGTCCTGACTCCAACTGTCTGTTGTGGTTACTATGGCTGGATACCCTTCTTAATGCCAATCACTTAACAGAATGTGCTGGGTACTTTCTACATGCCACTGGCATGGGTGCACTTACACAGCACCGGTACCTAAGCATTACATTTGATAAAATAATCTGAATGATAAAGGGTTGAATCAAATACAGTCTAGAAATTAGCTGCAATAGCTACATGAATTTGCTTAGCTAATTAAATTGTTTATTTACAACACTAACCTCAAGAAAATAGTCAGCTATCTGATCACCTACCAATCAGGAAAACACACAAACCAGATAGATATTGTAGTTGTAAGGAAACAGGAAAGACAGAATGTCTGTGTGAATACACTGCTCAACATTGACAGGTGATTAGTGACTTCAGACTAAGTACTAGATAGACCCAGAGGCACACGACAAGGAAGGATTGGAAGCCGGAAAAAGCCCTCAACCATTTGTAGGTTCAGAGAAATACAAATTGACACATGGAACAGGAATGAGGAGGAGACAGAAACTTATAACATAGAAAGAAAACTGGAAAATTCTATGAGAGCCTGTTGAGAGCTACAGATTGGATTTGTGGCTGATGCAAGATTCCAAACTAAGCAGATGGAGATATGTGGAATAGAACTGTATGTAAAGCTGTAGAGCTATATAAAAGGAGAGGTCTCAAAGGACTGGAAGAAAGGTGGGCAGCAGAAAACAATACCAAGTAGCTAGAAGAGAAACAAGATAGCAATTAAATTAGCAAAAAACAAGAGGTGTACACATGGTCTGTAGTGTGAGGATGAAAAGCATGAAGTGTCCTGGATTGCAAACTGATAGATTAGAGATGGGAAGCATTAGAAAGAAATGTGAATGAAGTGACAGTCACTCAACAGCACTTACTAATGCTGAAGCATGGAAATGCGATTACCAGAGTTTGAATGGAAGAGATAAGGTTTTTACTCCCCTATAGAGAGATCAGCATTTGAAACCGACAACAGTAGAATGGTAGAAAGTATGATTAAGGATATGAAAGCAGGGGAAAGCAGCTAGATCATCAGGGTTAGTTGCTGAGGTGCTTAAAGTATCTGGTGGCAGTTATTTACATAGTTGATCAGGGAGTTCAGTTTTATGCTTAAAATATCACTCAACAGACACACAGTCAGTTAATTTCAGGCCAAGATGTCCTGTTCCAAGTGAGACAACTGTAGAAATACTTAGCAACTTGGAGAAAACTTTTTAACAGAATTGCACTATCTGTATTTCTCTGGACTACAGATAATGGAAGATAGATTGTGAGAGCCATAGAAGTACTGTCTGCAAATTGAGAGCTAGCAAGTTCAGCAAAGAATTTAGTATGTAAGTAGGAAGTCCATAACTTCTCAGTTCTCAGCCCCCTCCTAACCATAACAGAGAAGTTTAAGACCAGCTGTCTGTGAGAACTGCTGTATGGTAATGACCTAGTTCTTACAATTGAATATGTAGATGAATTAGAGAAAGCAAATTCCAGACATGGAAACGAACTTAAAAATTGAGAGGTCTCAATGTAAACTTAGCAAAGATTGAGATTTTAGTTAGTCAGCAGTAAATAAAAAGCAGGCCTGTTGCTATAAAGGAAATGGCCATGTTCTAATATGCAGAAAAAGATTAAGTAGAAATGTCATACAGTGTACTCATTGTAAACTATGGATGCACAAGAAATGTAATGGAATCACAAGCAGCTGATGGAGAAGATAAATTTTTTCAAGTGGCAGATACACAGAAGCAGGCATCAGTATGAGAACACATGAAAAAGATTTCTTTCAAATGCCCAGAAGACTCTTTGGATGTAGTTGATAGATTTTGTTACCTAGGTGATCTAATTAACGGTGAAGGTGGGTATTTTGAGGATACAGTAACAGGTGGCAAAAGATCAGAGAACTATTACCTCTGCTGGTAACAAAGGATTTCTCTCTCACGTATATAAAATGCAATACTACATGGTAGCAAAATACAAGCCTTGAATACAACATATTTATATATAAAGGCTAGAAAGAAATGAAGCCAACATACTCTTGTGTAAATTTAGTGTACATGAATGACAGAGCACAAATGAGTTGGATGTACTTTGAATCTGTCTTAATCTAGATCTCATGATTACTTAGCATATTTGTATATTCTATACCTACCACACACATACATATGAATTTGCCAACCCTGTTCAGTTGAATACCAGCACAACATTGGTATCATCAAATAAACTTATACATCAGTTTTCTTTGGTTTCATAGTTAGAGCTTATCTAACTACCCAGACACTTCATTTTACCTGGATTTAGTTGTTGTGTCTGTTCTTGCAAAAGTGAAGTAGATAGCTGATATTAGGTTTTGAGTTCAAATCTGCAATAGGTATTTTAACCCTTTAGCATTTAGAAGGTCATATCAGGCCCAAATATTCTACCTTGTTTTATGTTCAAACTGGCCAGATTCAGCCTCTCACCCCTACACTACAATATCATTTTAAAAATAAACAATCACTTCATCAAAATCTTGAAGCTATATGAACCAGCAGGATTAATTCAAAACAATGTGAACCAATAAGCATCATGTTTGACAGAGTAATCTGAATGCTAAAAGGATATTTTTCTAGGTTGTTCTCCAGCCCTCTAAAAGACTTTATCCTATAATTCCCCTTTTTATTTATCAGTCAAGAACAAATACCAGGTCATATGGGAAAGGGAATGGTATCCTGTCTAACATAAGATTTATTTCTCTGCCAACAGGATCTTAGTAGACACTTTCAACTTGTAGTCATAACCAATGTAGCTTCCCCATTTTCCATGCTATACATACATTGATTCCTGGGGAAACAATTAACACATAGCTAAGTAGAGGTAGTGGGGAGGGGCGGGTTAGAATGGATCGCTGATTGAGCTAATTTTATGCAGGAACTTACCCCAGAATGTCCAGTGTCTAGCCATAAACTGTTTCTTGAATGGCATCTTAACAAGAAGGAAAGATAATTTTTTTGTGATTTATCACAGATTTCACAAAGGAAGAAGGAGGGTGTCTTATAGAAGAATGTGAGCTCAGCACAATGTGCTAATAAAACACTTGCCAAGTCTTCAAAGCATTACTCTACTTACAGTAGGAACTTGTATCTGCTTATGTTATCATCCACTCATAAGTGTACTGGGAGCTTGAAAGGGAACCCAGTACCTTTGATAAAAATAAATCCTCAAGATTTCAACAAACCAACAGACATTCCAACACCATAACATGTGATTGCAATAAACCCAGATTAACCTTAATCAAGCAGACCTTCCAGTTGTAATCATCTTACTATTTTGTATATAAGGAATTACATTCATTTAGATCAGTGGTTCACAACTTGGGGTCCATATGACCCTTGAGGGTCCATATGACCCTTGAGGGTCCATAAAGATTTTGCTGTTAAAATTGATGTGCAATCAATTGGTTATACTTGTACAATACACAAAATATTTTAACAATTTTTTTTAATACAATTCCTAATGATATTTAATTATAAAAAAAATATATAACAGGATATTTAAAACATTGAATGGTTATGGGGGTCTACCTGAGTAAAATGAGAATCAAAGGGGTCCATAGGTAAACAAAAAGAAAATAGTTGAGAACCACTGATTTAGATGAAAGTGTGAGATTTGAGAGAGTTATGGCTGTTATTTCTAGCAGGTCAAGAGATAGTGGCATGATTATTTCAAGAGTATTTGTATTTGCATTCTGGTTGATATTAGTGCCGCCTGACTGCGTGGTTGATGCCAGTGCTGCCCGACTGGCCCCTGTGCCGGTGGCATGTAAAAAGCACCCACTACATTGAGTGGTTGCCATTAGGAGGGGCATCCCACTGTAGAAACCTTGCCAGTCCTCAGTCAAACCGTCCAACCCATGCCAGCATGGAAGGCAAATGTTAAACGATGACCATCATCATCATCATTCTGTTCACAATACAATGATCTGTGTCCATGATGCTAAATTACTTCCAATCAGATGATATCCAGTTCTTTCCTTCCCAGTTTCAGCATGTCCTCTGCTATTATTGTTTCTCTGTTAGAAAAAAGTCCATTAACCAACAAGAAATCCTCTACAGTCAGTTCACAATAGCAGAGTGGTGAGTATCCCCACCTGTCACATGGGAGTCCATTCAAACAGACCACCATGTTGAAGTGGCAACGAATATTACTCATCAGTACAACTACCAAATTGATCTCTTAGAGAGATTTTAGAACTAATTAAATATTACAGTTCATATATTTGAAAAAGAAGCATACTCTAAAGCATTAGAGCAGTAATATATTTTTTTAGGAAGCTAAAAGTTATGGCTGGTCATAGAGTGACCATTGGTTTTGCACCTATAAATCGCCTATAAAGCCATATAGGTGACTTGTTGGACTCAAATGGCTGAAGGCACACAACCCCTCTAGAGAAGTAGAGTGGTTATGTGCCCTTCAGCCATTTGAGTCTGATGAGTCGCCTATATGGCTAAGCACTTTATAAGTGTGGAGAAAAAGGTCACTACGACCAGCCATAACTTTTAACTTCCTGAAATATACATGCACGCACACACTCACATCTTATATCAATAGTTGACAATTTCTTTTTTGTAATGACTTAGAGTCAATGTTTTCTTGCATTTGCCCATGGCCCACCTATACATTATATATTTTCCACATAAAATATCTTTATTCTCACATATAAATATCTAGTGTTTACCTCTTGCTATTTCCATCTCTAAAAGCCATCAGTGGTCCACAAATGCATAAAATTTGAGAAGATTTTAAAGAAGGTCTGACGCCCACAGAAAATACCTCAATGGCCCACCTGTTGCCAACCTCTGACCTAGACAAGATTGTGACTTTAAATCTCCTGCTAATATTTCATGATGTTTCTCACAAGAATACTTTATTCTGCACTACCTCAACACTTCTAATTACTAAGGAAAAAATACCAAAATCACCCAAGAAAGTTTGGCTGCAAGCTGAAGTCTATCAGTTGTCTCAGTTCACTTTGCTATTGAATTTAGACCTTAGGTCTGTTGACTGGTTATGCATGGTTAGAATGTAACAACAGAGTATTTCATACTAAAGTCATAATACACAGGTTTCCACCAGCAGATCATTTTCTTTTGCTATGATTTATTCATGCCAATATCTCCACAATTAGAAACAATAAGACTACTGAATTTTAGAAACACAGTCTATGAGCATTGGATTTCAATTCCAATGAAGATATTGCATGTTGCACTGAGTGTGTCTTTTGTGAAGGCTGAATGATGTGCTTTGCATCAATCTATCATGGTACAAGAGTCCCCATAAAATACACTTATGTTAGAAAGGGCATCTTGTCATAAAAGAAACGATAAATATACTAACAAGAAAGGGGAGGCAGAGAGAGAAGAAGACAGAAATACTACCCGAGCAGGTGTGATGATAACTGCTGACACAAAAACTATGGCATTGTGTCTATCTATAGGTACATTCACTTACTAGCTTTACTATAGTACACTGAAATTAGGTACCACTTTCATGTTATGGTTGAATGCTTTGTTAGGAAAAGCGTAGTTATGAAACATCTGTTCCAATTATTCATGCAATTATTTGAGTTTAGACCCAGGTAATTCATTCCCACAATAGTTCTTTTCTAATTTATATAAGTAATAAGTATGCCATAGATATACATACAGCTGCCACCATACACACTTATCTCTTTTTCATCATTTTAATACCTTTTTTAATGCTAATGATCCTTCCATTCACTGAATGGTTTTAAAAACAAGTATCTTTGAATAAAGCAATATCTCATCTAAGAGAGGCATAAAGTCCTCTGATCTGATCCAAACAACTTTCTTTCAACTATCCCTACTAAAAAACACTTCACCACCAATATGAAGCGTGCTTTCACAAAGTAAACAATGTCTATTTACAATGCACGCATGTGTGCTCACATGCAACAGGCCTTTTATATTCAATTCTTTGTTCTCCATTATTAAGCAAACATTTATTACCTGATTTGGCAGATCATTTCAGTAAAGATCATAAATTTAGTTATCAATGAATAACCAGTTTATAATATGCATTGCTGATATTTTGAACGAATAGTCATGCTTGTGTCATGCCACACAAATTAATCTACATTCAATCATGCATGCAAATTATGTTTCCATACATGCATTTTTCCATTCTGGCAAATAGTGGATAGAATCAATAGATGAACAGACCAAATGTTTTACAATATTTAGTTGAAACTTTATAAGTTCTGCATTCAAAACTTGCTAAAGTCCTCAACTTCACTCTTTTATCATTCCACGGGACAAGGATCAATATCATTGATTGTTGCCACCTCAAAAATGTAGGGCCTTGTGCCATACAGTTTAGGAGAGAATAATTATATTGAATCCTATCAATATAACCAGTCAGAAATCATTATTTAAAATTCTCATAAAAATGAAATGGTCCAACAATATTAAATAAAGACAGGTGGAGCTGGAAAAGTAATTGTGTGTTTTCATGAAATAAAAAGACAGAGGTAAAATAATGATGAATTTTCAGATGTGGTTTTTGTCTATTGCAAAAGAGCTACATCTTTTGAAGGTTACTGTTTTGGACAACAATGCAAGTAAACTAATAACGAAAGGTATGTCGATGCCATTTGCTTGTAGGATTGATGCAGTTAATGTTCCTCGTGAATAGTCGCAAGTTGACAACTGCAGGAAAAACATGAGGATGGGAATTCCAGAGGATTGACACATAGGAGGTCAAGGATTAAGCAAAGTGGTTACTGTATCTCTTAGGAGACGGTGGGGGAATACAATATGGATGACAAAGAGAGATGAGTGACTAGGAAATAACAGAGTAGATATAGCATTCAAGCAGCCAGTCAGTTTTAAGGAGTAGTAGTGGTAGGAAAGGTAGGGTGAAGAGACAGCACATCCGTGAACCAGAGACTGTAAAGTGAACTCAACCACATGTCTATGTCTATATGCAAATATGTATTTATAAAATGAACTTCTAAGCTTATTTTTAAAAGAATGTTTAAAGGACTGAAATAATGTACACCAAATTTTAAGGATGTTGGAATAGTCAAAGTAGAGGAGCTAATGAGAATGGATGAAATAAGTGGATATTTTTTTTATTATTATTTATAATTGGCAGACATTATAAAATGACTCAAGGGGCAAAGGTGTCTTGCATTGAATTTATCAGAGTTTGACAAGTGTTAATGCACAAAACTTTAAGCCTTTGAGTCACTTAGAAACTTCTGAATATATATATATATATACTCATGCTTTGAGTTCTATTTTACCAATGAAGGAAGGGTAGCGAGAAAAGAGGAGGGATAAATCAGAAATAAAACTAGTTAAAATTCTGAATGTATTATTTTATTCATTGTCCGTTGCCAGCGCCACGTAAAAAGCACCATCCGATCATGGCCATTGCCAGCCTTGCCTGGCACCTGTGCCGGTGGCACTTAAAAAGCACCATCCGTCCGTGGCCGTTTGCCAGCCCCGTCTGGCACGTAAAAAGTACCCACTACATTCGCAGAGTGGTTGGCATTAGGAAGGGCATCCAGCCGTAGAAACACTGCCAGATCAGACTGGGCCTGGTGCAGTCTTCTGGCTTCCCAGACCCCAGTTGAACCGTCCAACCCATGCTAGCATGGAAAGCAGATGCTAAATGATGATGATTAGTTTTAAATATAAAGATTGAATGGCTAACATTATATATATATATATATTATATGTGTGTAGTCCTTTCTGTTGAACAGCATAGGCTTGAAACGTCAAAGATTTTTCCATTCTTCCCAAGAGTTAAACTAATACACCTGCTTGTTGTTCCCTAATCTGTCTCCATCTTTTGTTTTCTGTAAATTTGAACCTAACACACACACACACACACACAGACAAAGATATATATATCATCATCATTGTTTAATGCCCGCTTTCCATGTTGGCATGGGTTGGACGGTTTGGCTGCACCAGGCTCAATTTGATCTGGCAAAGTTTCTACAGCTGGATGCCCTACCTAACGCCAACCACCCTGTGAGTGTTTTTTATGTGCCACCGGCACGAGGGCCAGTCAGGCTGTTCTAGCAACGACCACACTCAAAAGGTGTTTTTACATGCTACCTGAACGGGTGCCAGTCCGGCAGCACTGGCAACAACCACGCTCGAATGTTGGTTTTCACATGCCACCGGCACATGTGCCAGTAAGGCGACATTGGCAATGATCACGCTCGAATGGTGCTTTTCACGTGTCACCTGCACAGGAGCCAATCTGTGGCCAGGTAACGATCATGCTCAGATATGCTTTTCACGTTCCACTGGCACAAGTACCAATCAGGCGGTACTGTCATCGGCATATATATATTTATATATATATAAATAAAAGCATTCAACCAGTTCCCTTCAGAAACAAGCAATAATTTTCAAAATATATTTTAATGGTAATGTTGTATTTATGCTAATGGCACATGCTTTGTAAAAAGTTCAATATAAATTAGTGCAGGCCAAATAATTAATGCTTAGAACATCAGTCATAAATTCAACTTCAATCAAACATTTAAAAGTGTTAAAATGGACCTTATCACAGGTAGTTTACGCAGACATATTACTTATTTCTACACACATTCGGCAGATAAAGATTAGCATAATCAGAGAATGCAGGGTAAATTATCTATGAATTAATGATAATCTAGCCAATTAGGCAGATCAGACAAGAGTCTAGACTAATTAACCCTAAAATGACAGTTGGTTAGGTAAGGAGACAAAACACAGAAAAGCTATCTTAATCATTTAAGTCAGTTTAGTCACTAAACTCGTGATTTGCACCCAGCACCATTAGAGCCTATCAACTGTGATATTTAACCTTTTAGCATTCAGATTACTCTGTCAAATGTAATATTTACTTATCCACACTGTTTTGAATTAATCACGCATTATTTTGTAGCTTCAAGATATTGGTGATGGGGTTGTTTATTTTTAGATGACATTGTAGAGTTGGTGTGAGAGGCTGGATCTGGTTGGTAGGAACATAAAACAGGTGGAATATTTGGAGTTGATGTGGATGGTTTAAACACTAAAGAGTCGTGGGGGAAATGCTGTCACTATTTTTTAAAAATCCAAAATACAGAAAAACAATTTTATATTAAAACTGATCAGTATAGTTGTGTATGTGTGTGTAACAGTGACTTATCTAAAATAAAATCTTCAATATTTACAGTTTTGTGATATTTGATACAGTAATATTTTTATGTATAGTACTAAAGACCCCTGCTTGGCTGTTGGTATCAGTGTCTGCATCTATAAATATACCATTATTAAAAAAAAAGAGACAAAACAAGACTGATACTATAACTAATACAACTACCAAGAAAATTAAAAAATAAATTAGAAACATTTAATTATTAAAAAATAAATTATGCAAATCAAGGCTGAATTGAATGAATCAATTAATTCAGCTTTGATTCATTGCCAAAAACTGTTTCACTTAAGTTAAATCATGAATAAAAGTTTCACCATGAGCTTCTTTCAGTTTCTATCTAATCATATTTACTCATAAGGTTTTGGTTGGCCTGGGGTTATATATAGTTGAAGACACTTGCCCAAGATGCTGCAAAGTCAGACTGAATCTGAAACTGGTATAGTTGGGAAATAAATTTCATAACCATACAGCCATGCCGTGATTATATGAGCTACATTTTACAGCTAAAATGGCATTTGGGACTACCACATTTACAGAAGACTTATTTACATATTTCACAATGCTTCTAGGGAAATGTTCTAAATGTAAACAAAGTTAAAATGCTGAAAAATATATGAAATAAAAAAAATTTATATTTAAATTGAATAATCCTAATTTTTTTTCAATGTCACATTTAAATTCTTACAATTAAGATACGTTTAAGACTTTCCATTTCTGTAAAAGTTGATATTTCTAGCATAAACAGGTTTTAAAACCATTTTTAAGTATATTTATATCTATAAAGATTTCCTTCCCCGCCACCACCCATTAATTCATATTTATTCAATGTCTTAAAACACCACTATATTGTTTATGACACCCAATTTTGCTTTCCATCTCTCTCTTGAAATATCATGTTCACAAAATATGGAGTAGGAGATTCCAAGAGCCTAGTTCTAATATAAGTCAATAGGCCAAGTGCTCAGACAAACGAATCTCCAAGAAAAAGGAAACTAATTACAGAACATACATTATTATACATTATTTTTACTTTAGCAAATGTTCTATCTTTAGAAACTATGCTATTTGCCATATCATTTTCTGTGCTATCTTGTTTCTTTGAAATGCATAATCATTACAATGGTTGAATGCAGGGCCAGATTTAGGCATAAGCTAGTTAAGCTGCTGCTAAGGGCTTCAGTCTGAAGGATTCTAAAGAAAAAAATCTCAATATTTTTCATTTGTTAAAGTTTTATAACAATTTATATTTAAGTAATCACTTAAACCAATTAGCAGTATTAACAAGTATTTCCTTTCATTTAGAATTCTGCTTAAATAAAAATTCTTATTCAATTATGCTAATGTTTCATTATTTAGGTGGGTTATTTTTCTTATATGATATTTTATTTTATTTGAAACAAAATTTTAAAAGTTTTAATTTTATTAATATTTGCAAACAATCAGTAATTTTTTCATGTATATAGATGTATGAATTTATTACAAAAAAAAACAAACTCCCCAACTACTCTCCTTTATGTTACCTCGTAGTTTACCTGGTAAATGTTTTCTCAGTATTATGTTAATAGTTTGCATATCTATTTCATTTACAGGCAATTACAAGTCTATGAGAGTATTTTACTGCCAGAAATTAATATGTTTATAAGGCAGTGAACTGGCAGAAATGTTAGCACGGTGGGCGAAATGCTTAGCGGTATTTCGTTTGCCGTTACGTTCTGAGTTCAAATTCCGCTGATGTCGACTTTGCCTTTCATCCTTTCGGGGTCGATAAATCCAGTACCAGTTATGCACTGGGGTTGATGTAATTGACTTAATCCCTTTGTCTGTCCTTGTTTGTCCCCTCGATGTTTAGCCCCTTGTGGGCAATAAAGAAATAAGAAACTAATATGTTTTGTCATCTGATTCGCTTAGAGTGACTTTCCTGTGTTATTTTTCATTATCACCATTTAACATCAATCTTCTGTGCTGGCTTCAGATGGACAGTTTGACAGGATCTGATAGGTCTATGGACTGCATCATGCTCCAGTCTCTTCTTTGGTATGGTCTCTACAGCTGAATGTCCTTTGTAAGACCAAACAATAAAATCTCTTGAAATTGAATTGATAAAGATAAATTTTTAAAATTCGTTCAGAACAATTCTCTCTGTATTTGTAGTTGATGTTGTCAAGGATGTCTTAGCAGCATCAAAAGCCTCAGGGCAAATCAGTACAATAGGCCCAGTAGCAATTGTCTCAGGGCCCCTAAGACAATCACCCAGTGTGCCCATGCCTTAAGATGGCACTGGTGGTAGTTGTTATTTAGCACTAGTTCAGTTCAGTTTAAATAAACCAGTGATAAAAGACATTTCAGCCATGACCATTCCATCTTTTATTCCTACATAATGTATCTAGAACAACACTATTCAATGTGTCCTTTTTTGCTTAAAGATGATAGGGTGTGATTAAGAGAGATTCAGCTACTATTTCTAGCAAAATCTTAGCTAAGTTAAGATAACATTATGAGGCACTCTTGTAGGTTCCTTCTGGAACTGTGTTAATATGCTATTCTAATACTTATATTCAACCTTATTTGTAGCTAAATCAAAGAATGACAAACAGTGCTTGTCACTTTATGAAAATCCTCTGAAACTAATGGAAAAGTATGGAGAAAAAAAACACAACACAAGGCTTGGTGCACTAAGAAGCACTGATTTATCTTCAAACCAGGCTTAGTTCACTAAGAAACATTCAGTTATCCTCAAACTAGATAACTGGCCCGAGTGCATGCACCGAAGTGAACTCAGGTAGCAGTGTGAGACTAGCTGAAAGACTAGGTCTGCCATCCAAGAACAAGTACAGTCCATCTAACTATTTCCATCTACCCAATTTCACTTACAGAAGAATGGGTCAACCTGCAGTATGGTTAGAAAACACTTGCCCAAGATGTTACAAGTTGGAATTAAACCCAGAGCCAGGTGCTTACAAAGCAAACATCTTAAGGGCACGATTATGTTAATATCATCATTTTAACTTCCACTTTTGCATGCTTGCATGTGTCAGATGGAATTTGTTGAAGCAGATTTTCTATAACTGGATGAGATTCCTGTCACCAACCATCACCTGTTTCCAAGTGAGATATTTCCCCTTGGCTGGAAATGTTTTTTACTTGAAAAATTGGAAACTGAAGACACTCCTTATTTGACAGTGTTGCTCATTTACAACTACCCCAAAAACACACACATGATGAACCTTCCTTGGTTTTTGTCTACCATATCCACTCACAAGGTCTTGGTCAGTCCAGGTCTAGCAGATACTTGCTCAAGGTGTCATGCAGGGGGACTGAACCTGAAACCACATGGTTGGGAAGCAAACTTCTTGACCACACAGCCATGCTAAGCCACTGATATATTTTCAATAAATAATTTTTATGCCATTTTCCCATATTGCCAATACAAATAACCTATAAATCAAACATCACCATAAAACAAAGAAATATATATTTTTTTCCATTGATGAAATTTCTTAAATACTTGTTACTATTTATATATAATTCAGCGCTCTAAACTAACTGGTTTATATAATTGATTTTAATAATTGCTTTGAAGTAATCTTTCAGAATTTTTTTCATTTCTAGTAGGCAAATAACTCAACATATAGTGTTTCTTGTATCATTATCGAAGAGAAAACAAAAACACAGACACAAAGAATAATGATATCAACTAACAGAAAATGATACTATACATTCTCTCTTGTTCCAGGCAGATGTTAGAATATAGTGTGTGTGCGCACGCACACATGATGGACTCTCCCATTGGTTTCAATGTATGAAGATCCAACAACCTACTCTTTCTTTGTCAGACATAATGTATGTGTCAAGTGTGACATTTGAGTCTCGCCAACAATTTTCAAAGCCTGCAGATGTTGCAAAGTATGAGGACTACAGGTCAGTGCAAGCAGTATATTTGTAACCACTTTTCTCCTTTGCCATGCACTCTTAGCCTTTTAATGCTGGTTGAAAGTGTGTGTGTGTATATGTATACACACACATACAGGAGGCGACATCTCTCTCTCTCTTTTTTCCTTCTCAAGTCATACCAAATCATAAGGGCCAGTTTCCAAGTTTCCATGGTGTACATATTCCCCACCTGGATGGGACACAAGTCCATCACCGGATTACTCATTTTTGCCAGCTGAATGGTCTGGAGCAATGTGAAATGAATTGTTTTGCTCAAGAACACGTGTTGCCCGGTCAAAGAATCAAAACCGCAATTTTACAATCAGGAGTCTAACACCTTAACCAATAAGCCACACACTTCCACTACAGGAAGCAACAGGTGTGGCTGTGTATTTAAGAAGCTTACCTTTCAACAATATGATCTTGGATAAGTACCTTCTACTATAGCTGTAGGTCAACCAAAGACTTGTCAGGAGATTTGGCAAAAAAGAAACTGAAAAGAAGCCTGCCATCTATGTATATGTGAGTACCCCTCAAGCAATGTTATTCATTTCCAGTCTTCCTTGAAAAATATTTTTGTTTAAAGAGAAATATTACTGTGCTTAGAAACAGTGAGGATTGGCAACAAGAAGGGCATCCAGCCATAGAAAATCTGCCTCAACAAAGCAACAAATTCCATCTGAGCCATTCAAGTATAAAAATGTCAATGTTAAATGAGGATGATGAATGAGATACACACACACAAATACTATGTATACAAACCATATATAGTGCCTTGGACAAATGTTTTCTAGTATATTCCTGGATGGACAAAGGTAAGAGTAGGTGATGGTTGACAACAGAAGTGACCCAGGGAAGAGAGAGCGATGGCTGGCAGTACTCAAAAGATGGAATCAGAGTGTAAAATGTACAGAAAGTTCAATGCAGTTCCATTAGGAGTGACATTCAGCTGTAGAAACCCTTGCCAAAGAAGATACTGGAACACAATGCAGTCCTCGGACTGTTCTCTTCATTCAGGCAGAGTGAAGAGGATGGTCTGAAGAAATTTCTTATACACAGGCCTAATAAAAGGTGAAGGAGACAGAGTGATGAAGGGGGTTGTTTGCGGTTCACAGATTAAGTGAAAATAGACCCCATACTATTCATCATTAAGTGAGGAGTAAAGGTGGGTGGAAAGATGGAAGAAAAAGTGATAAAGTTGAGTGAAGGAGGGGGACCACTGCCATCACCACTACCACCCCACCAAAGTGCAAAGGTAAGAGATCATAGGCAAGTGTCTAAAAGTCATGATATCATCTTCATTTGACTACTAGTATCTTTTACTCATCATTGGACAACAGCCATTCTGAGGCATCACCTTAAAGGAGAAATAAGTGAGTAATATTTAATACAGTTAAGGTGCTTTACAATTGTATACCTAGACGGGCTAACTATTTTCTAGAATAGTGTTACTATGTGTTCCGAAAGTCTTGTACAAAATATAAACTGTATTATGCAATATAATATGAAGTGTAAGTCAAGTGTTATGAGTGTTTATAGAGTGGAGCTTGTGCAAATATTATACATGTTGAGAAACAGTGGAATAATGTATCAGATAATTGTGACACACTGTAATATGATCAAGTATTAGTCCATTATAGCCTAATGTGCTAAGAGTTAATAAAATACAGTGCATGAACCTATACATATATCATCATCATCATCGTTTAACGTCCGTTTTCTGCGCTAGCACGGGTTGGACGGTTCGACCAGGGTCTGGGAAGCCAGGGCTGCTCCAGGCTCCAGTCTGATCTGGCAGAGTTTCTACGGCTGGATGCCCTTCTTAACGCCAACCACTCCGTGAGTGTAGTGGGTGCTTTTTACGTGCCACCTGCATAGGTGCCAGGGGGGGTCCGGCATCGGCCACGATCGGTTGGAGCTTTTAACGTGCCAGCGGCACGGAAGCCAACCAAGGCGGCGCTGGCAACGTTCGGATGGTGCTTTTTATGTGCCACTGGCACAGAAGCCAGTCAGAGCGGCGCTGGCATCGGCCACATTCATTGTTTTAATATATATTTTTCCATGCTTGCATGGGTTAGACTGAATTTATTCAAAACGATATTCTATGGTTGGATACCCGTCCCATCACCAAACCTCACCGATTTCCAAGCATGGCTAGACAGGTTTTTCACAGAAGATTGGAGATGAATGACACTGCTTGTATGATGACTCTCATTTACAACCATCACATGATGTCATGGCCAGGGTACTCACAAACATGCATATACAACATGTTTCTTTTCAGTTTCCTTTCACATGGCCTTGGAGCTATAGTAGAAGGTACTTGCCCAACATGTTGCATAATGAAACTGAATCTAGGACAATATGGTTGAGAAGTAAGCTTCAGTCACACCTCCAATGTCAAGAAGGAACACACACACCCATATATACATATGTAATGGGCTTCTTTCATTTTCCTTCAACCAAATCTACTCACAAGGCTTTGGCTGGCCCCAAAAGGATTAAGACCCTTTGTAGAGTGACACATGAGAAGGGAAACACAGAGAGAGAGGAGAGAGCTAGAAGGCAAGCTGCATTTGTTGCCAATTCTTTGGGCCTTACTAAACAAGTTTATCTCATGTGTTCAGAGGAAGTTAACAGTTTCTCCATGACATTCTGAACAATGCAATGAGAGAACAAAAGCTTGAGCTTCTAAAAATCTTACCATACCCCACTCGACTGCATCTCCCCAACAACAGAGTTCAATCTGAGGCTGGAGAAATGGTTGTGCTCAGTATACAGCAAAAAAAAAAAAATAGGGAAAAATCTCCATACACTATACATGGTGAGCTATGGGTGCACAAGAAGTGCACTGAGATTACAGGTAGGTGTCATTGAATAAAGAATCTGTATGAAGCAGATGTACGAAGGGAGTTAACAATCAGAACATTAGTAAAATTACTCCCTTTTGCGGTTTGGCAGGCACCATAGAAATAGTTTATAGCTGGTTACCTAGCAACCTGATCATCCGTGGTGCTCTGAATGCAAAATAACCAGAATGAGTAGCAGAAAAGTACAGGTAATTATTACGTCTGCTGGCATCATTAGGGTTTATCTCATTATACGTTTTGTACAAAATGCAATGCTGAATTGTAGTGAAAAATGGACTGAACACAAAGAAGGATGAGCAAAGGAACTGGCACAGGGATGATAACAGATGAGTACAGAAGTAGCAGGAGACCCAAGAGGAAGAAAACTAAAAAAAGCGGTTGAACAAGGAACATACGGCCAGGAGTGGACAAAGCTGATATCACAATGTTAAACTTCACAAAGGGGATTAAAAGGGAATGCACCAAACGACGGTATGTTGAAAAGAACCCAGCCAAACCATGCAAGATTGGTAAATCAGATCAAATGATTATATATATATATATATATATATAGGTGCAAGCGTGGTTGTAAGAACCTTGCTCTCCCAAAGACATTGCTCCGGGTTCAGTCCCACTGAGTGGTACCTTGGTCAAATGTCTTCTACTATAACCCCGAGCTGACTAAAGCCTTGTGAATGGATTTACTAGACGCAAACCGAAAGAAGCCCGTCATGTGCGTGTATATATATATATATGTGTGTATGCGTGTGTGTGTGTGCATTTATGCATGTGCTTTCCCCCACCATCGCCCGACAACCGATGTTGGTGTGTTTACGTCCCTGTAGCTTAACAGTTCGGCAAAAGACACCGATAGAATAATAGGCTTACAATGAATAAGTTCTGAGGTCGATGTGCACCAGCATGGCTGCAGTCAAATGACTAAAACAGGTAAAAGAATAAAAGAATATACATCGTCAATGTATCATATTTCCGAAAAAAGAAGCACTGACCAATACTTTCGCATCATGCGAAACCACAGGTCACTCCGGACATTAAATTTATCACTTTGATTATATATATATTATATGCGCGCGCCCACTTCTTTGTATATACGTATACACACATACATATGAAAGTATACACAAAATTATGCGTATATTATTAATATATGCATACATTTTATATGCGTGTATATGTGCGTACGTTTATACGCATGTATGCGTGTGTGGAACGAGATGGATGTTAAGTGATAAATAACACAAGAAGGGGTTGACTGACTTCGAATAAATCTGTCTGAAGGTTTGTTCACGTGTAAGTATGCGTATATATATATATAATACGTGTGCGTGGTTATATATACACAGACACATATGGTGACATGCACGGGTATGCACGCAGCCATAAACGAGAGAGAGAGAAAGAGAGAGGGGGGGCTTAGTGGTGAGACAGACAATGAAAAACTAAGCAGGAGAAAAAAGTTCATTTTTCTTTTTCTTTAAATATTTTACATAAAATGAATGAAACAAAGGCTGCCCAACGATGATATATATATATATATATATATATATACATACATATATATATATATATAGATCTTTTGCAAGAAAATATTTCTGATAAATATCTAACAAATCGCATCGAGTAGTGGAGCTGGGATAGTAAATTTGTAGAGAAGTATTTTTAGTAGGTTTTACAACCGACGACAGATGAATGGAGAGGGGCTGCTCAAAGAGTCTGAATGAAAGAATGAATGGGTGACTGAAAGTAGTCCAAATTTCCTTGAGCTTTTGATCAGTTTAGATAAAAAGAAGTGAACAAATAATCTCTCTCCACTGATAGATAACAAAAACAGCTATTGACTTTATTATATTAATTCGCCACTTGAAATCACACTTGAAATACACAAGTGTGTGTGTGCGAGTGTGAGCGCGCGCACATATGTAATTGTTTAGTTATTACAAATTCGTAGCAGGAAAAAGTTGGAATATTTATGATTCACCCGCCAGCACCACCACCATCTCCTGCCTCTTTGGAGATTCGGCGTTTGCGCGTTCGATCCGAGGTTAACATGAAAACAGCATCTTTTTCACCACATGAACGAACGCACAAAAGTACTCGAATTAGCATTTTTTCCCCCCCGTTTTGTTCGAAAATACAAACGTATAATTATTGAGTTAATATCTATTTCTCGTAACATGAATCTTTTTTTTCCAAACAATCCTAATATTTAGAAACTTCGCCGTAACTTTCTTTTAATTCTATTTCTTTTCTTATTAAAAGTATTTACAGATTCCTGACGTTCACCTAATGTGTGTCTATGTACACACACACACACACACACATTTACATATTTTCGTTTATGAATTTGTGTTGCAAGATTCCTGATGTGAAACTGTGTTGTAACAGATACTGTTAGATTTCGGGATGGTGGGCTTTATTATTATTGGGGGGGGGGGGCAAATAAATACACGTACTATAGCGCGTGTTTATTTGGTTAAAAAAAAATGACCATCCCGAAATATATATATATACATATATATATATTTATATGCAGGGATGGGATGGTAAAATCGGTATAAAATAAAAATACCTTGCGGTAATTTGTTCCGTTCCGCTTACTTCCCTTTATGCCCGGTCGACTTTGCCTTTTGTCCCTCGCCAGATCGATAAAAGTAAGAATCAAAAGTAGAGGATCGAGATAATCGGTTCTTGAGAGCGATGCCCGAGCATAGATAGCTTTAAGAACTTTGCTACACTGTAACTGAGACCAACAAGAGAATGAAAGTACATCACATTTTTATTCATACAAGTTTGCTTCGTCAGCAATAATAATAATAAAAAACTCCATCCAATTTCAAGTTTACCCATCGCTTTAAACTATACGTGTGTGTGTGTGTGTTTTCCAAATTTCTACTGTTGCGACTTTTAATTCAAATATGCGATTATTCGAAAATGCACTCAACCGGAAGTTTCTACTTTCATTGTCAACGAAACATCATTTTTCGAGCATTTGCGGACAGAAGCAAAACAAAGACATGTGAAATAACATTTGGTATGATAAAAACAAAAATCATCACAGACTTGCTGCGTAAATATGGAATCATCTAAGGGGAAAATTCGCGCGTGTGTAAGACGATATAAAACACTGTGTTACTGTGGTACATGAGGGGCAGAAAGCCACTTGTAAATGATGCTCATTGTCAAATGACAAATCCACAGAAAAAGACATTTGTAAAACTAAAAGAATGTATAATCAATCAGATTAGTATTAGGTTACAAATAGCTTTAATACGGCTTAAAAACTTAGACGAAAAAGCACTTTCTTTGTTAGATATACCGTTTAAGAAAACAACTAAATTTGACCTGGTAAGCAACCAACCAACATCAAAACAAAGACCATTCAAGTGAAACCTTTTTTCAACTGTCAATTTTAAAGTGGAGTGGGAGAGGAGATTTGTAGCAACGGTACTAGCCTTGAAAAAGCACCTGAAGGCACTAAAAACATCGTATATATATATATACATACACACAGATAGCTTAGAGTATATATTAAATATTTTTCATAATCCTTTTCAAAAGTCGAGCTAGAAAGAAAATCTAACACTATAAATGTGTATGTGTGGTAAGGTAAATTCTGAGAACAGCGACAGGTGTGATTATAGTATCACAAAAAGTGGAAAACTTTAAGCAGAGTGTGATAATGAATTGTATTATTTTTACTAAGAGTTTTGACAATATTTGCCAAGAAATACATAATTATCACCAGCAATATTTTGATGGAGTTGCAAAATGGGAGAATCCTTCTGCAACAAGTTTAAATTCCACTGGGTTGAGTATCCATTTTGCCTTTCATTATTTGTGGGTGAAAAAAATAATTACAATAAATGGTTTGATTAAATCACTTAAAATCTATTAGCCATTTGTGGCTTTGCAACAATGTAAGACCAAAAAAGAACTGCTTGTCAGCAAGATGAGTGGGCCTTAAAAAGCAATGAGTTGCTTTATAACAGTGGTTCTCAATTAGGGTCCGCAATGACCCTTGGGGGGTCCGTATAAGATTTTGTTGTTAAAATTTATATGCAAATAATTGGTTATACTTCAACAATACACAAAATATTTGACAATGTTTTTTTTATACAATTCCCAATAATAATTATAATAATATAAGACTTTTTTAAACATTTGAATGGCTATGGAGGTCCACCTGAATAAAATAGGAATCAAATGGGTCCATAGGCAAAGAATGGTCGAAAACCACTGCTTTATAATATCTAGCTTGGTGCTCTCAATGTTTTCAGTTGAAATCCCAGAATATCAATACCGCATCTGAAAATATTACTTTCCAGTTAACATTGGTATTATGGATAATTAAAAGAGACAAGTGTTTACTCTTTCACCCCTTTTGCAATGTACCTCTGATTTATGGCCTAGCATCCATAAAATTCTTTGGCAATCTTATTTCAAAGAAATCTAATCAAGGAGCTAAAACATAAAAAAAAAAAAATCTTGATCAAGTTAAAGCTATTTTTTTCTTTAGCAAGGTTCAACAGAATGTCACATCAAAAATTCTAGGGAGTAACATTTTTGGTCAAGAATTGCAAAGCATTCATGAAACACCATGCTCCTGTATCAAACACTATGCTTTCATACTGATGTCTTATTCCAGATTGGTTTACACAACAGATATCCATATAGGTTGTCCCTCAAGGCCATCACTACCAGAGAGGGTGAATATGGGAGACCATGTGATTCTGAAGGTCACATCAGAGCCTCAGTGCAAGTATTTTCTACAATAGTGATGGGTTGACCCAAGCCCTGTGAGTGTAACTGAGTAGATGGAAACTGGGCAAACGACCATCAAATGGAATGTATGTGTTCCTGAATTTTAATGCTTTTCCTAGTTTTTACATTACAACCACCTGTTTCTTGAGTATCTTAGCAGAGTCCACTCTTAATCAGATCAGTTCTCTAGCCAGCCACTGAGATTCAATGGTAAGTTAATGGGTGCCACTCATCCTATTTGACTAACCCATTATATAAAAAAAAACTCAGGAAGATTCCCATCTTATAGCAAGCCTAAACCAACGAAACATTTATTAAACAATAATGTAGCACAAGTCCTACAGCTCCTGACAATTGTTGCATAACTTTGGTTTAATGGTGAGAAAATGAGGAGAGAATTCTCAATCTGAACAGAATACCAGTCTACTGTAGGTCTATGTCTAAATGAATAGATACTTATTCCTAAAAACTAAGAGTAACAATGATATGTATATAGTCAAGCGCTCTATCCAGGAACACAAAACCAAACGTAGATATGAAGTGAACCAGCAAACTCAGCACTGATTACATCCACTCAGCCATTCAACATCTTCACAGACATTTGCACAAGGTGAATAAATTACGTCACGGGATGAAAATATCATTGATTTTTATGGACAATATCAGTTTCCTGGATAAATAGATTATACAATAACTTTTCAATGATTTAACAATGTATTATATTTAGCGTATACTTATATCTACACTACATATTAATTGGTCATTGATCTCCGATCGTCAACAAGTGTCTTATTCCGCAATGTGCGTTTGATCACAGACCGGATTCGAACAAGGAACTTTTGCTTCTAAACTCTGGTAACATTACTTTGTGGTATCTGGATACGCCCCTTAACATTCAGAGTTCAAATTCCAACCAATTCCACTATGTCTTTCATAGTTTTCATACTGTTAAAATAAGAACTGGGGGGTCTACGAGGCGTTAAATAATCGACTATACTCAAAAAGGCGGTGGTCCAACGTGGTCCACAGTCAAATGACAAATTAGGAAATCAATGTTCTCATCCACGCCAGCCGAGCCTAATGAAATAAAACATGAAGAAAATATTTTTCCGTGATTGTTCTTTAGGTAAAGGAATCGAATATTAGTGGTTGGATTTGATATTTACTGGTATTTATTCATTCGATCAGGCTAAACTCAAACTGAAAAGCAGGAAGACACCGAACATGACATGTTTATCTCTCCGATTGCATATTATTATTATTCATAGGAATATATAATGAATGTAAATAATTGTATCGGTTAGTTTCAATTTCTCTCTTGCTTTTATTTCTATGTATCGTCTTTACTGCTGTAGTATTTCGTATTTTATTCTGAGAAATTCGAAAGTTAGTTAAAAGAAACGGACGGTTTTAAAACTTGGTTCGATTGTCGTCTGTACAGAGAGAGAAATGAAAATACCGTTGGGTTATGTTCATCTTGTAAATTACACAGAATAAAGAAAAGAATTTGGACAAACTATTACCTTGAATGAATGTATAAACTATAAATAACAATATTGAGAAACTGAAACCTGTTCTACACAGAAATATTTTAGTTTAAAACATGGAACGAACGAACGAACGAACGGATGGTTTGAGAGAGAATGTCAGAGACAAGATATAAATATTTGCTAAAACATAAAATAACGGCATCTAGAAATAACCTTTAATGAAACCAGAAATAGCAATAGTGTCGGTTGTCGTTATTTTGACAATAGCTGAAACAATTACAAAACAGAAATTTTGTTTATGTATAAAATAATCCTTCGACATGAGCGGATAAGGTCGCTGTCAACAGCGGACACAAATTCGGGGACTGAAATTACAATGAGAATCTATACAAAACCGATCCCTCTATTTTGGGACGGCATTAACTTTTTTTGTTGTTGCGCGTCTCAGTTCAACAAAACATGATAAAAACAGGTAAAAAAAAATAATAATAAATATAAATAAAAATGGATAAACACAGCGAAAAAAAAAAGAAAAGAAAATACAAAAATTTCGGTGGAATAAACTTACTTTGGACTTGGAAAAAATGAGCCCCATGGCTGCAGCAGATGAAATAGTCAACAGATGCAGGCCTCGAAAAAAAAAAAAAAAAAAAACAAGTCTGCCTTTTTTTTTTTTTTTCTTGGTAGTCCGCCTCGGCCGGTTCAGAGGAAGTCGCTTCTCTTCGCCATAATCATCAATGGCTCCCACAGCTGCCACATTTCAGCTTCACACCGCTTCCTACTCCTCCTCCGCCTCTTTCTTTTCCCCCCCTTCTGTTCTTTCTCCTTGTCGTCGTCGTCGTCCCCCCCTCTCGTTCACAACAGATTCCTTCTTCTTCTTCCTCTTTGTGCTACGACGGCATTAAACTGCAGTCGACGGCTGCTGGTACCAAATAAGCCGCTTTGGTGTTCGCTCTTTGGTAATAAATAAATACGACACGTCGACGAGAGAGAGAGAGAGAGACTCTCTTAACGTAATCTCTCCGTAAGCTAGAAATAGCAACCAAATCTTCCTCAAATAACACACTTTAACATCATAGGGGGAAAAAACAAAACAAATAATAATAACCACCTGGGACTGTGGTTACCTGGAGTGAGAAGGAAGAGAAGATCGCTCTAAACAACTTTTGATTAAATTCTTTCGGTCTGTGGTCTCAAACTGAAAGTGAAAATATGAAAACACTGACTCGCCATAATTTATTCCCTCTAAAAACACTTTTCGTATTCCTAGAATTCTTGTTTTTAATATCGGAAATTATGATTTTGCATAAGAAAATGTGCTTTTCAAATTTTTCGGTTTTGTTACTACCTTCCTCATTATTTAATTCTTTTTTAAAACTTTTTTTCGAAAGGGGGATTCCATCTCTTAAAATATGGGATTACGATTCTGAAAAAAAATTTTCTTTTTCAAAATTTTCTTTTACTCTTTCAAAATTATATTTTATTTTCTCTATTCCTTTATGAGTTCGAACCCAAAGGCCGTGGCCACGCTGGGATAACGCAATTTATTTCTTTTTATATATTATATTATTTTATATTCTACATATTTATTTTCCCAAAATTTCAGAGCCGGTCGCTTACAAATAATATTCTTCCAGTTTGGGATCAACTGAAAGAGTGCCCTATTGATCATAAAACAACTTCAGGTGATCGTGATCAAGTTGCGTATAAACGACCACATCGATCTGCTTGTGTGTTTGGTATCGATCAATTCGAGACACCAATAAGGGAAGCTCCACGTGTTGTCACAACCGGCTAGAAATAGCAGCCAAATCTCCATTCATTCATACTCTCCCGGTTTTTAACTTTTTGCCGGTGGGGGGATATTTCCCTGGATTCCATGCATCATATATGATATAAAATTTTTATTTCAACCAGTGTAACTTGGAACTTGTGAAACGAAAGCTTTATATTACTCAGGACGTATGTATGAAATAAGGGCTGACTAAAAGTTTGAAAACAAGCATGGACGTTTAGGACGAACTTATGAAAATGTTCAAGACAAACAAAAACTTTTTAAAAAATACATTCAACAATTTCGAAGTGGAACTTGTCTAGCTGAGTTGATCTAAGATCATGTGCTGAAACTGCATCAAAGAAGATCGATTTCAGCTCCACCACAACTACCTGGTCACTAAAACACGTCACGGGATAGGCTGCAGAGGTGCGACGAAAATTTCGACAACTCCAGAAATAAACGAAACATGGATATATGCTTTTGTGTTTAGTTGTACTTCAAAAAAAAAAAAATGACGAGATTCTCACTAGTTGAATATTTTTCAATCGTAGGTCTGCTGGACACGGGTCAAAATAGCGCCAAACAGTGACAGCCGGTCGTGATTATGCAGGTGTTACTTTAAATAACAAAAAAGGAGTACCATATTTTCAAATAATCCAGAAACTACTGACTAGTACAGTATGTATGTGTGTGTGTATGCATACATGTATGTATACACACACTAGACAGCGGTTTTTTTTTGGGGGGGGGTGATAAATCGAATTGCAATGCATAACTTTTTAAATAAATATACAATTTTAACCTTGTCAAAGGTAAACAAAGTATATATTCTAAGTTTATTTTTCACACGGAAGCTAAAATACAATTTTAATAATAATAATAATATGGTATATCTTACATTTCAATATATATATATTCTTTTACTCTTTTACTTGTTTCAGTCCTTTGACTGCGGCCATGTTGGAGCACCACCTTTAGTCGAACAAATCGCCCTAGGACTTATTCTATCAGTCTCTTGGCCGAACCGCTAAGTTACAGGGATGTAAACACACCAACACTGGTTGTCATGCGATGTGGGAGGACAAATACATATATATATATATATATATATATTATATATATATATATATATTATATATATATATATATATATACACACAATGGGCTTCTTTCAGTTTCTGTCTACCAAATCCACTCACAAGGTTTTGGTTGGCCCAAGGCTATAGTAGAAGATACTTGCCCAAGGTGCCACACAGTGGGACTGAGCCTGGAACCATGTGGTTGGGAAGCAAGCTTCTTTATTTCTTTTAAATTGCCATAAAGACATTACATAGAGGGGGACACTACAACACCTGTGGGGACATATGACAATTAAAATCAAAATATGATGCTGTGAATGACACCTGAAAATGAACATGAAAAACATTCAAATCAAAATATTAAAATAATGCTACATGAACGATAACTGAGAAATGAGAATATGAAAAGTGCTTTACCCCAAACTGAGTAACACCACTCACCACCTCTCAATCCTGAGTCCTATTTAGTCTCTGATCTAGTCTTTCATGTACTGTTTTCCTCATTGCTGAGTGACAACACTCTCTCCTCCATGTATACATAACCTTTTTCACCAGGGGAAGGGCCTTGAAATACCCAAGTACCTCAATTTCATGTACCTATTACTTCAGTCTACTTGAGTAATAAAGGTAGAATGAGGTATTTTTAGCTCTTGGCTGAAACAGCTGTAAGTTATTTTCCTAATTTATATTCATGTATGTTATTTTGTAATAATTACTGGTATCATTATATATTAATACATCTAATATCTTATATGTAAAGCATATGTTATACATGTATGTATATTCTTGTAATTGTCATTTTAGTAAATAAAGAAATAAGTTAACATTTTAATGTCCTAAAGTTGATGAAACAATTATTGTGCTTCTCCATTTTCTTATTTGCAATATAATTAATGGTAAAATATCTCTTTACCTTCATCCATTTAGTACACTAGGTAATGTAATTGCAATGCACTAAAAAATAATTGGGTATTCTACCAGCAGTATATTGGATAGATATTATCCCTTAGTGGGTTGGATTCACAACCTCTAACTTTCTTGGAGTTATATATATATATATAATCAACAATTCCAGAGCAAAAATTACTACTCTTGCTTATACAAAAAATAAAGAAGAAAAGGTAGGACATGACCACCTCTCATTCTTAACATTGATTTGAATAAGTTATGGTTACTTCTTGTTCTGAGATCTGTGCATTGTCTAAAACAGGAACTGGAGATAAAAGGATGACAATAAAGAATCATGATAATACATACATATTAATCAAAATATGCAATTTTACATATCCATTACAGCTGGTCTTACCAGTTGGTTTCATACTGGATACTAGCCAACAGGGCTGCCCTCTAATACACATGTTCTTCAGAGGTGGCAAGTATCGCAAAAATGTCATACTTCCAGATGTTGTTGAGTATACTGCAATAGGCCGTCAATGACTGGTGCCTTCTGGTTGCTATCCATGGCAGTGCGCTTTATATAGTCATCAAAGACCCACCATCATCATCATCATTTAGCGTCCGCTTTCCATGCTAGCATGGGTTGGACGGTTCAACTGGGGTCTGGGAAGCCCGAAGGCTGCACCAGGCCCAGTCAGATCTGGCAGTGTTTCTACAGCTGGATGCCCTTCCTAATGCCAACCACTCTGTGAGTGTAGTGGGTGCTTTTTATGTGCCACCGGCACGGGGGCCAGGCGAGGCTGGCAACGGCCATGATCGGATGGTGCTTTTTACGTGCCACCGGCATGGGGGCCAGGCGAGGCTGGCAATTATATTATTTATACATACACACACATACATACATACATACATATATATGTGTGTGTGTGTGTATATAAAATATATATCTTTTACTTGTTCTAGTCATTAGAGTGTGGCCATGTAAATGACTAGAACAAGTAAAAGATATATATTACATCTCTTTACCATCATGGAATTATATGACCTAAATATTCAACAAAAATATATCCCAAAGTCATCTTATGATATTTTTTCTATTCTTGCCATCTCTGAAGAGTACATGTATTAGGTAGCCACCCGGTTACCTTATATCCAGTACAAAACTGATTGGTAAGACTGGCTACAATGAATCAATAATACTGTATAGTTTGATTAATATACCTACTCTATTGACAAATATAGGAATGCATTCTTAGACAACTGTATGTATGTATGTATGTATGTACAAGGGGGCGCTGAAAAGTTTCTGGCTTTAGGTAAAAGAAAATACAGGAGTATCAGTTAATTATGGTTTTATTTAACATATTCCTCTCTCAGATTTACACACTTATTGCAGAAGTCCTTCAGTTTTTCTCAGTCCTGTAAAAGAACTCAGAAGGTTGGGTAGTAATTTCAGCACTAAATTACAGACACCAGTTGAAATGATGCAATTACGTTCTACTCAGTCCTTTCTGCTTGCCTCCACTCCTCATCAAATAAATTCTAATCTGTTCATTCATCTTATATCTTTCATATTTATCAATAAAGTCATTCACTGGTTGTGATGCTTCTTACATGATTTAGCAAACTATTCTATCCATTAAATAGTTCTTGCAGATAAAAAAAACAGATCTCTTGAAGCAGGAAATATGTACCTATAAGAGTAATCAAAAGAAATTGCAGGAATACATGAGGTCTGTAAAAACACTGGAATTTTAAAGAAATAACAACCAGCTAAGTGCAACTCATGTGACTCAAAAATGTATGGTGAGCTTTTGCTGCTGTCATTCACTCACAGTTTTCAGCAAGGATTTTCAGCAAAGTTTATGGCTAAAAATAGATCTTACATGCATTTGTTAATTGAGAATGATAAACGGATGTGCCTCTCTGAAGCTGTGCCTAAAATTTAGGTAGTTGTCAGAAAGAGCTAAGCTAATAGAACCTTATTTAAAGTGTAACATTAACACTTTAGCATTTAAACTGGTCCTATACAGCCTAAATATTCCAATTTGAGCCTACTGTTTCTTATAAAAGCCCACCTTCTCGAATCGAAGTCTTTGGTTCCAGACCTTTTGAGGTCTAGCAACTGAACACATAAGACACAGATAGTTCCAGTGACAATACCTGTCCAACAGCATTACAGCAATTTCTTTCTTCTTAACGCCATCAGCATCATTTCTCTACATATACACCTCAAGCAACACTGCACAGGTTCTAGCATAGCACTGTTCATGAATTACTTCACCATGGTTAACAGAGAGAACTCCTGTAGAAGTGACACAGGCAACAACTTTGTACGACACATACCACAACCTGCTCTGCATCATCACCGCAACTTCTCGATACAGTATTTTCAATCACCGTGTACAATTGACTACGAACTGGTATCTCTCATTTCTTGTGTGTCTGTCTCTCTCTCTTTTACTCTTTTACTTGTTTCAGTCATTTGACTGCGGCCATGCTGGAGCACCGCCTTTAGTCGAGCAAATCAACCCCGGTACTTATTCTCTGTAAGCCCAGTACTTATTCTATCGGTCTCTTTTTTGCCGAACCGCTAAGTGACGGGGATGTAAAGACACCACCATCGGTTGTCAAGCAATGCTAGGGGGACAAACACAGACACACAAACACATACACACACACATATATATATATATATATATATATATATATATAATATATATATATATATATATATATATATATACGACAGGCTTCTTTCAGTTTCCGTCTACCAAATCCACTCACAAGGCATTGGTCGGCCCGGGGCTATAGCAGAAGACACTTGCCCAAGATGCCACGCAGTGGGACTGAACCCGAAACCATGTGGTTGGTTAGCAAGCTACTTACCACACAGCCACTCCTGCGCCTATGAACATTCGTCTAACTTCTCGTTACAGACTTTCACTTTCTCCTGCATTATTGTTCTTACATGTACTTAAGGCATACATCCATGCCTATACACACATACACTTTGTTCTCATGACAGGCTGTCTATTATTCTGTATGCATGCCACACACAGAATCTCAGATTCACTCACTTATTGCAGTGGTCCTTCAGTTTTTCTAAGCCCTATGAAAGAACTTGGAAGGTTGGGCCTCCGACAATACCTATCACAATACCCTTAAAGCCAGGAACTTTCCAGCAACCCCTAGTAATTTAAAACTTCCCATCAAAATTTTGTGTTAGTTTATGTTTCAAAACCAGCATAAAAATGACAAAGTTATTTCACTAAATTCTTCATTATTTTCTAAATTAATTGAAGCAAAAGTATGTCAACAGAAATATGGTACACAAAAGGGTTAACGATATGCAACCATAGAAGTAACTGCACACCACAGTTAGGCTATCACTCACTACAGCTACAGCGATGATGGGAAGATCCTGATGAGTCCCTGGCACAGTGAGGTCATTGACCAGTTCATTCTCTGATAGTACCCCTTTTGCAGAAGTCTCAGGATTTCAAGTCAGAAGGGCTAGAAGGTTACAAAATGTTGGGATTCACATGATCAAACAACTCTACGGACTGCCCTCCCCCAATCACATGATGTCCTCATACACCAATCATATGATAAGAGATGCTATCATCTTGAGCTGTCGGAGATGGCCTTCAATAGCTCATTGAGCTTATTGTTGCTGTCCTAAACCTACTAGGTGAATTCAACCAACTTGATGACATGTCATCACTGATAATGTTTCTTTATCTTGATTACGTATGACACATCCTCACCAGAAGTTACTGGTTTTCTCCAGACTCTGAACATGAAGAACCCAGCCACATTCAAGAAACTGGTGATCTCTGAGCCACTGAAGACTAGAACAACAAGCATTACCACTTTCTCTGTCAGACAGTGATCAGTCATGTTAATACTGTTGATACGTTTGAAAGAAAAATCAGGTTAAAGTTTGGTGCATGCTGGGTAACATTATGCTAGGTTCACTTCCATTTATGGCCCACTAAACTTGTGTTCATATGTAACCAACATACTCTCTCTCTGTATATATATATATATATATATATGTGTGTGTGTGTGTGTATATATATATGTGTGTGTGTGTGTGTGTATATATATATATATATATATATATATTATATATATATATATATATATATATATAATATATATATATATATATATATATATATGTGTGTGTGTGTATATATATATATATGTGTGTGTGTGTGTGTGTGTATATGTATATATATATATATATATATATATATATATTTACTGAATTGCTGAATTCAGTAAAGGTAAACTTTGATTCTCTGTTTTTTAATCTTTCTAGCACTGATAAAGAAATTAACAATAAATTAACAAGTTAATCACTTGAAAAAAAAAAAAAACACTTTTCAAGGCTAACTATATATCAGTGTGTGAGTGAGATAGAGAAAGAGGGAGAGAAAGACTAAGCATAGTATTGACCTTTCGGGGTCGATAAAATGAGTACCAGTTGAATACTGAGGTCAATGTAATTGACTTACGCCTCCCCTGAAATTACTGGATCTGTACCAAAATTTTAAACCAAATTTGAAGCCAATATTATTACAATTTATATGATACTATAGTCTCATAACAGCTGATTAATGTTACTACAAATAGGTTTCATGCCAAATATGGAGAGGTAAATTTATCAATCATCAGACATAGTTGAACAGAAATGTATGAGTTGGGCTCTTAGCTACTAGAGGTCTGAAATCGCCACATCCAGGTTAGCAGTCTTAAAGTTGTTAGTATATATGTATGTATGTATGCAGCCCAATTCTGTCCTCACTGCTTTGCCCACTATATCATTGCAATTATGTTGTCCCACCCCTCCTCTACTTACCGAGGCTTCATTAGCCCCTTTGCATTCATGTGAACTTCCTGCTCCTTACTCATGCACACTTGGTAATACTCTACCATCCCATTTATATTCTCATCTCCGTACCTTTAGCATATGTCCTGGCACATCACCACCATTTCTCTCTCATTCTTGACTACTCTCTCTCTCTCTTTCTCTCTCTCATTCTTGATTACTCTCTCTCTCTCTTTCTCTCTCTCATTCTTGATTACTCTCTCTCTCTCTTTCTCTCTCTCATTCTTGATTACTCTCTCTCTCTCTTTCTCTCTCCCACTCTGTTTCTCTTTCTGCCTCCCCCTAACTGAGGTAACCTATTGCTTTACTACCCACAAGGGGCTAAACACAGAGAGTTCAAACAAGGACAGACAAACGGATTAAGTCGATTACATCGACCCCAGTGCGTAACTGGTACTTATTTAATCGACACCGAAAGGATGAAAGGCAAAGTCGACCTCGGCGGAATTTGAACTCAGAACGTAACGGCAGGCAAAATACCGCTAAGTATTTCGTCCGGTGTGCTAACGTTTCTGCCAGCTCGCCGCCTTAGGTAACTGAGGTATCCATGTATTTCTTCTACAACAAGGCATCTGGTTCTGTTCCTCTGTCACACTCTAGCCTCTCATCACCTGGCACATGACCACATCCTATAATAGCCACCTTTCTCAAAGGCTCTTTGCCTTGTGAGTTACTTAGTCACCCCACTGGTGCTGGTGCTGATGCCCCATAAAAAAGCATCCGGTCCACACTGTAAAGTGGTTGTTATCTGGAAGGGCATCCAGCCATAAAATCCATGCCAAAACAGACCTTGCCAGTGCCGGTGCCATGTAAAAAAAGTGTTTAGTTCACTCTGTATGGTGGTTGGTGTTAGGAAGGACATCCAGCCATTGAAACCAACCCAAAACAGACAGTGAAGTCTGGTGCAGTCTTCTGGTTTGCCAGTTCTTGTCAAACCATCCAACCTATGCCAGCATGGAAATAATGATCATGATTAGGCATTAAATAATGATGACGATGATGATGATAACATACATGCACAGACACACACACACACACACACAAATATATACTATCATCATCATCATCATCATCGTTTAGCGTCCGTTTTCCATGCTAGCATGGGTTGGACGGTTCTACTGGGGTCTGTGAAGCCAGAAGGCTTCATCAGGCCCTGTCAAATCTGGCAGTGTTTCTACGGCTGGATGCCCTTCATATATATATATATATGCATATATATGTATGTATATATATGTATCGCCTCACTGGTCCTCATGCCGGTGGCATGTAAAAGCACCCACTACACTCTCAGAGTGGTTGGCGTTAGGAAGGGCATCCAGCTGTAGAAACTCTGCCAAATCAGATTGGAGTCTGGTGCAGCCATCTGGTTCGCCTGTCCTCAGTCAAATCGTCCAACCCATGCCAGCATGGAAAGCAGATGTTAAACAATAATGATGATGATGATGATGTTTGTATGTATGTTTCATACATTATACATGCATAAATTGCACACATACATGTATGCGCATGCACACACACACACATATGCATTCACACATTTATATTATCAATATCATTTTACATCCGTGTTTCTCTGCTGGCCTGGGCCCAACAAAACTTACTGAAGCAATCTGTACTTGTTTTTCAAGTATTATTAGTCCATTTATGTCAAACTATAGGACTTAGGTGTAAGTCCTGTAGATGTTCTGTAAATAAATGTAGTTAAACCCACACACGTACATACATGCATACATACACAAGTGCACACACACACACACACACACACACACACACACACACACACACAGAGGACAACAATGTTTCATTTACTCAAATGGTACTTAGGAAGATATCCAGAATTAATAGTATTCCAACACCACACACATATAAATGTATGTATCAATGCATATATATATATGTATGTGTGTGTGAGAGAGAGAGAGAGAGAGAGAGAGAGAGAGAGAGAGAGAGATACTCTTTTACTCTTTTATTTGTTTCGGTCATTTGACTGCGGCCATGCTAGAGCACCACCTTTAGTCAGACAAATCAAGCCCTGGACTCATTCTTTGTGAACCTAGTACTTATTCTATTGGTCTCTTTTGCCAAACCGCTAAGTTACAGAGATGTAAACACACCAGCATCGGTTGTCAAGCAATGGTGGGGGGGGACAAATACAGACACACAAACTCACACACATATATACACACACACACACACACACACACACACACAACAGGCTTCTTTCAGTCTCCATCTGCCAAATCCACTCACAAGGCTTTGGTCGGCCTGAGGCCATAGTAGAAGACACTTGCCCAAGGTGCCATATAAATATACATACACACATACACACACAGACAGATAGATAGATAGATAAACAAATACATACACACACACACACATGTATATATTGATACAAAGAGAGAGAGAGAGAGAAAGGGAAAGAGAGATACACATAATATACATGATGATGATGATGAAGCTTCTTAACAGCTCCCATCTACCAATTTCATTTCTACAATAGAACCAAGGCTACAGTAGAAGACACAGGTCTCACTGTATGACCAAAGATGCCAGCCAGTGGCACCCTTGGTCACAGAGTAAATTTCCTACCCACTCAGCTACTCATGATGATGATGATGATGATGATGATGATAATGATGATGGTGGTGGTGGTGGTGATGATGATGACAATGACAATGATGATGATGATGCAGAGGGGGAGGATTTATTGGTGTGTGCAAATCTGAGCTTCCAGGATTATACTGAAATAGAATAATCACTATTAATGCTCAAGCCATGCCTGATGATGATGATGGTGATGATGATGCCAATGACAATAATGGTGATGATGATGATGATGCCAATGACAATAATGGTGATGATGATGATGATGCCAATGACAATAATGGTGATGATGATGATGATGCCAATGACAACAATGGTGATGATGATAAAATATTTGATGTGCAAATTTCAACTTACAAACCTATACTGAAGTGAAATAATTACTCTTAATGTCCAGATACGGAAGCCTTCTCCTACCTTACCCCCAACATTAATTGTAAGTAACATACAAAGTAATATATAATACATATATACATAACGTCACCCTTTTCAAGCCTAGCCAGGCTCCTGGGCCCAGTTTCCCGGTTTCTGTGGCGTATGTGTTCCCCCCAGCTGGACGGGATGCCAGTCCATTGCAGCGTTACTCAAGAAACAGGAAGAGAGAGTGAGAGAAAGTTGTGGGAAAAGAGTACAACAGGGGTCGTCACCACCCCCTGCAGGAGCCTGGTGGAGCTTTTAGGTGTTTTCGCTCAATAAACATACACAATGCCCGGTCTGGGAATCGAAACTGTGATCCTCCGACCACGAGTCCGCTGCCCTAACCACTGGGCCATTGCACCTCCAATAAATGTATAATACATATATATATACACCACAATAAACAAAGATGAAAGGCTTTTCAGACATTGGAAGTGAAAGTGATTGTCTTTCGTTTGTTTATTGTGTAGAATATGTGCTGTGTGAACAGTATTATTTTACTAGGGTCAAGATTGTGCAACCTATTAGTTGTGTGTGTTGTGTTTGTTATTTGGTAGATGATTGTGCAGGAAGTGTGTTGTGTAAGTTGTGCTGTTGAGTTGAAACTGCCTAGAGTAAAATATGGGTTGAGTCTTAGAGAGCATTTTTCAGGCAGAGTTTGTAAAGTTGTAAGCTCTGGTATGGTTGTTACATTTTCATTCATATTCTTTATTATTATTGTTGATGTTGTATAAGGTGGTTGTATGAGCTGGCAGAATCATTAGCACGCTGGGCAGAATGCTTAGTAGCAGTTCACCTGTCCTTACATTCTGAGTTCAATTTCTGCCGGGATCAACTTTGCCTTTCATCCTTTTGGGGTTGATAAATTAAGTACCAGTGAAATACTGGGGATGATGTAATTGACTAGTCCCCTCCCCCCAAATGTCAGGCCTTGTGCTTTTTGCAGAAAGTGTTGTTGTTGTTATTATTATTCTTATGTTCTGAGTTCAAATTCTGATGAGGTCAACTTTGCATTTCATCCTTTTGGGGTTGATGAAATATTTACTGATTGAGCACTGCAGTCGATGTTATCAACTAGACCCTCTCTATAAATTTTGGGCCTTGTACCTATAGCAGAAAGGGTTATTATTATTATTATTATTATTATTGTTGTTGTTATTATTATTATTATTATTATTATTATTGTTGTTATTATTATTATTATTATTATTATTGCCCATGTGAATGGCCCTCTTTCAACATATGTTTGTAAGCCTGAGGAGTGAGTGCCTGCCTGAGGTGCCCTTGGATGTCAGAGTGACCAGGATGAGTGGGGTTCCTTGGTTGGCCATAAGAGGAACTCCCTGGTTGTCAATCAGTGGTGGGAGACAGACACAAAGACACACATACACACACACACACAGACATATACGACAGGTTTCTTTCAGTTTCTATTTACCACATCTTCTCAAAAGGCTTTAGTCAGTTTTTGAGATTCTTATTGTTAAATTATTGTTGTTAATTGTTATTGCTTTATCTTATTTTATACATGAATATTGTACTAAGCCCTACTTGTCCTTTGTGTTGTACTGTCCCTTTTTGTTTTATATCTGACTCTTGTGGCCAGTAAAGTAAAGATCACCACTGTGTAGCACCTCAGGCAAGTATCTTCTAATATAGCCTCAGATTGACCAAAGCCTTGTGAGTGGATCTGGTAGACTGCAACTGAAAGAAGCCTATTGTGTGTGTGTGTGTGTGTGTGTGTGTGTGTGTGTGTGTGTGCACGCACACGTGTGCATGTCTTTGTGTCTGTGTTTGTTTCCTACCATTGCTTGACAACTGGTGTTGACGAGTTTACGTTCCCATAACTTAGTGATTCAGCAAAAGAGACTGATAGAATAAGTACAAAAATATTAGGGTCAGTTTATTCAACCAAAAATTTCTTCAAGGTGGTGTTCCACTGAAACAAATAACAGAATAAATTCATAACAAGTGGATTGAGAGAAATGTAAGGATGTTGGACCAGGTACCTTATGGTAATTTGTTCTGGTTAATTATTTTTTTTTTTTAGGTTGCATTCCTGTTGTAAATCCTGAAGAATTGCAGATAACTTGCACCATTTTCTCTTCATGACATGCAATCTTGAAACTGGATACCTTAAAAAAGATATTACATTGCCTGACTGCTATTCCACAATCCCCACCAAATATTATTTAAGTGGCGGGATTGTGTGATCTCAAACTGAAAAGAATACATACCTAGCAAGAGTGCCTCTACATGGTCTCTGGGCCTGCTAGAAATAGCAACTAAATCTTCCATAAATTATTCTGAAAGGGAGAGACACATTGGATAATGTAGTCCTAGATGCAAAATTCCTAAGGAAAGGATGGGACAATCATGGCTGGAACACCTCTGATCATAGGTTTGCTAGCATCATCAACAATACACTCCTATGTAAACAACATCCCTCTACATATATTTTGTTCACCTTCTGCATACATAAATTAGTTAATTAATTAGAAATAGGAGTGGCTGTGTGGTAAGTAGCTTGCTTACCAACCACATGGTTCCGGGTTCAGTCCTACTGCGTGGCACCTTGGGCAATTGTCTTCTACTATAGCCTCGGGCCAACCAAAGCCTTGTGAGTGAATTTGGTAGACGGAAACTGAAAGAAGCCCGTCATATATATTTACATATATATGTATGTGTGTGTACATGATTGTGTGTCTGTATTTGTCCTCCCAACATCGCTTGACAACCGATGCTGGTGTGTTTACGTCCCTGTAACTGAGTGGTTTGGCAAAAGAGGCCGATAGAATAAGTACTAGGCTTACAAAGAATAAGTCCTGGGGTCGATTTGCTCGACCAAAGGTGGTGCTCCAGCATGGCCACAGTCACATGACTGAAACAAATAAAAGAGTAAAAGAGTAAAAAAACTGACAACCATAAGGGCAAACACAAGATGACCAAATACTGAAAATTTGAAAAGTTGAAATCTCCGAATGTCAAATACTTGAAAGATTAAAAACTCAGAACACCAAATTTTGAAATATTTAAGAATTGTCTTAAAAAAACATTCACTTATAGTTTATTTGAATATGTTGAATTTGCTTTTGTTTTTCTAACAAAGAACATGTTTTAAGACAGACATGCCACTCTGTCTGTAGCTCAAAGTTGAATAATTTGGTAGAGGAGAATTCTTTTATTTTTTTTATTTGCCTTTTCCTGCTAGATATGATCTCTCACTGCAGTGTGAAGGCCTTGTAAGTATCCTGGATTAAGGACTCGGTGAATAATATCAAGATCCACATCTAAAGCAAACAAACCCACAACAACATAGTAGAACACCACCAAGCTTACTATAAATGTTTTTGCTACCATATTTCAGTTGAATTACACTAACCTTTGTTTCAATGTTTTTTCGTTGCTTTCATAAATTCCCATGAATCTCTGTCACCATCCAATTCCATTATTATGGATTTGAACTAGGAGCTTGAGTCATAGTGAATCTTTCATTAGTTGGAGTGGCTGTGTAGTAAGTAGCTTGCTTACAAACCACATGGTTCCAGGTTCAGCCCCACTGTGTGGCACCTTGGGCAAGTGTCTTCTACTATAGCCTCGGGCCGACCAAAGCCTTGTGAGTAGATTTGATAGACAGAAACTGAAAGAAGCCTGTCATATGTGTGTGTGTGTGTGTTTGTGCGTCTGTCTTTGCCCCCCCCCCAACATCGCTTGACAACTGATGGTGGTGTGTTTACGCCCCATAACTTAGTGGTTCGGCAAAAGAGACTGATAGAATAAGTACTAGGCTTACAAAGAATAAGCCCTGGGGTTGATTTGCTCGATTAAAAGATGGTGCTCCAGCATGGCCACAGTCAAAATGACTGAAACAAGTAAAAGAGTAAAAGAGTTGATTACACAGCCATGGATGCCACCCCTTTGAATGTCTTGCAGTTAATCTCTCGACAGAGATGTTGATCCAAGATTCCTCCACTCAGTATCGATGTAAGAAGCCTCATTGACTCAGTTGGACTCTTCCACTACCTCTTCACAATCCACCATGCTGCGGTCCCATGACTTCACCATATCCCTGGCAGGGTGACTGAACGGGTGCTGTGCCTTGCCAAAGGGCAGCCCATAACTATGCAGGACACAATCACCACTCCATGAGGTATTTCAAATACCTACAGACCCATTTATTTCAATTAATTTTGAAAATAGTGGAGCATTTAGTAAAATAACTTCATAATTATTAAGCTGGTGTTTGGAACATGAAACATGAAACTTTGATGGAATGTTTTAATTAAGACATCAGTTTAAAACAGTAAGTTTGTATCTTTGAACCAGGGGCAGTCTTTGGCAGGTTGATATCATAGGGGTTAAATATTTTTACAGTAACCCTTCATGGTAAATATACATTCATCAAATAGCCAAGATTACATAACAAAGACCAGATTTCACTTCAAGGTTGAAAAACATCTGACTTCTTCAGTGCTGAATAACTGTTAACTCTACCCAGTGTGGAAAGATGCATGGCATACTAAATATCTCGGACAATGTAGCCATTATGCATTTGCATAATTTGATATTTGTGCCAATGGTTAACTTGGTATTTTTAAAAAGAATTTGTTTTTCATCCTAAAGAAGAGAAAGGGATAGAGTAAGATTAATAGTTACAGTCAAAATCTTTTTTTTAATATTGGGTGTAAATATTTTATACTGGTCTGTTTGGAGTTAAAATCTTTTATTCATTGAGATTTCTCATACCATCATCAACCTTCTCTTCCTCCTTCTCCCCATCATCATCATCATCATCATCATCATCATCATCATCATCAGCCTCCCCCTCCTCCTCCTCCTCCTCTTCAGCAGCAGCAGCATCATGCTGGCATGGGTTAGATGGTTTAATAAGAATTGACAAGTCATAGGGCTGTGCCAAGCTCTGCTGTCAGAGTTGGTACGATTTCTACAGCTGGAGGCTAGGTACACTATATGGAATTCCTACCTACACCTTTCCTACATATTAAGCCATTACCTGAAGAGTGCAGAGTCCTAGCTTCCATACATGGAATTTCTTTACTAATTCTATAACAAATACTGCCCCTAAGAACAAAATCATCAGTGTAGGATAGCTAGTCTTAGATTCTTCTGTTATAGTCTGGAGGATAATGGTGAATAAGAAGACTTAGAACTGAGCTCTGGTGATCTCTTGCCTGAACTTTAAATCCATCGCTGTACTCATGGCTGTCACCTTACTAACACCCCTGAACATGGCATCTATGGCTTTAACAAGCCATTCATGTATCCCTAGCTTCCTCAGAGACCACTAGATAACTAATTAAAGAATTCTGTCAACAACTTTCTCTGGGTCAATGAGTACCAAGTACAATGTTTTACTTTTAGCTGTAGTTGCCTCACTAGGAAGATGGCATCAGTAGTACTTCTCTACAGCAGAAAACAAAACTGCATCCCATCTACTCTAATTCTGTTCCTAATTAATTGGACTATTACTCTCTTTGTAACTTTCATAACCTCATCCAGCAATTTCATACTTCTGTAATTACTCTTGTAACAGCTGACTATAATGCTGCTACACCAGTCATTGGGTATGACTCATTCTTGCACAATCTGATTAACTATACATTTGACAAAGATGTATCCTATTCTTCCAGATATTTTAAGCATCTCAGTAATAATTCCTGATGGATCAGAGGCTTTCCCTGTCTTCTTCACATCCTTAATTGCCTTATTTATCTTACTGCTGTCAACTGGGACAACAGGTCCCTCTTTTGGGTCCACATTGGGAAGATTCTCTTTCTTCTAGTGCATTTCTACATTTAATAGCTTTGATAGTAGCACTGCCAGATCTCTTTCTTTTCAGAATTACTAAGTACAAATATACCATTATCTATCTACATACACATCTCAGTTATCTCTAATATATTGTCTTACACTCCAGAACATCTCATGCATTTGGCTCTCATGCTGCAAGGTATTGACAAACATCTCTGCTTCTGAACTAGCTTCCCTTCAAGCTACCTGCTATAGTTCTTTGCTAACTCCATTTTATTAATCTTTCCCAAGTTCACCTCCTTGCTTTTATAGCCTTGTCAACCTTACAGTTCCAGCACTATGTCACCTTCAGTTTGGCTGGAACTTTATCCCAGTCTCAGATTTAGTCTGTAGCCCTCAGTAAATTGCCTTTCAGGAGCTTTCAGTTGTTCTCTATGTTATATGACTGCCTCCTCTTCCTTCTCATCCAATGCTTCAACTAACATTTCTCTAAATTCCCAACTGTTTGATGAACCATTAAGCTTCCGTGTCTTCCTTTTCCAAACAGGTTTGCATCTTTGAGTTCTTCTAGCCCAGCACCTGAAGTCAATAAGCACTAACCTATGTTTGACTATACATTCTTCCCTACTACTACTAAAACTACTACTACAGCTACTGCTGCTGCTGCTGCTGCTACTACTACTACTACTACTACTACTACTACTACTACTACTACAACCACTACCACCACCACCACTACTACTACTACTACTACTAAAACTACTACTACTACTACTACTACTATTACTACTACTACTACTACTACTACTAAAACTACTACTACTAAGACGACGATGACTACTACTACTACTACTACCACTACTACTAGAAATAAAGAAAGCTTGAAATAAAAAAGAAAGTATTAACTCACATTCACTATTGTCACCAAGGACATTTTCTCTGACATAAAGGACCATTGCAATCTTCTGAAAAAAAAAGGCAACAATTTGGTAAAAAATCTACCCAACCACCACAACCAGCATTATTATCATCACCATCAACATCATTGGTAATGTCCATTTTCTGTGCTCACATGGGTCAGACAGAATTTGTTGAGTTGGATTTTCTATGGCTGAATGCTCTTCCTGTCACTGACCCTTACCTACTTCCAAATAAGGTAATATTTTCCCCATAACCAGACATGTTGCAGAAGACTGGAAACAGCAACGCACACACACACACACACACACACGTATGCAACTATATATGTATGTGTGTCAGTCTTTGTCTCACCACCACCACCACCAAAACCACCATTACCACCACCACCACCAAAAACACCACCACCACTACCACCAGTACCACTACCAATATTGCTTGACAACTGGTGTTGGTTTGTAACTTAGCAGTTGGGTTTAAGAAACTGATAGAATAAGTATCACACTTAAAAATAAATACTAGGATTGATTTGTGTACAATCCTCCAAGGCTGTGCTCCAGCATGGCCACAGTCCAATGAATGAAACAAGTAGAAGATTAAAAGATAAATGAAGAAGACAAAAGAAGAAAAAAGGTAAAAAAAAAAAATAAATGAGTAGAGGCCATGTTTGATTGAAATAAAATTTGTTATTGTGGAAATTATGCAAATTCATTTGAAAAACTTTCACACAATAATAGAGAAAAGTAACAAAACAAGAAATAAAAGAAGAAAGAAAAAACATTTATTTGTTTTTAATGTCACAAATGAATGATAAATTCATTCATTCATTCAATCAGAGAAATACCTGAACAAAGGAAAACAAAAAATTAAAGCAAAATTTAAAGCAGATAATTTGATTCTGTTTATGGAAAGTATAGAGAAGCACAACAACAAACATTGATCATTTTTTTATTTCATACATACTAATTATTTGTTTGTTGTTTTTTTTTATTTATTTCTGAAGTGACTGGTCACAGCTGTTTGGACATTGATGATTCAGCACAGCTGACTGGTTATTCAGCCTGACTTGGCGGCAGTGCTTTTTGACACTGAGGACAAATGCACACAATCACACACATGTACATACACACATGCATGTACACACACACACACAGACATGTACGTACATGCTTGCAGAAATATACACAAACAGAGAGGGGGGAGAGAGAGGAAAGGAGAGATAAACACATTCCAATTTATTAATTGAACATACCTGACATAAACACTTTCCTTCCCCTCATACAATCACACGGTTTCAGATTCAGTCCCACTGCATGATACCTTGGGCAAGTGTTTTCAACTATAGACATGGGTTGACCAAGGCCTTGGAGAGAGAAAGACGTCCATCATATGCTTTGGATAATGCATGCAAGACTCAAGAGAGATTTAAAGAAGAATGTTGTGATTGAGAAGGTGAATCACAATGACCTTTTTGTGTGTACAGTTTGTGACAGACCATGCCTTTCTTTTGCTGGGCTCAAGTCTCATTTGCAAATCCATGGAAAATGAACCCCCACCAACTATTCTGCCTATATGTCTGTGCACAGCTTTCAATGCAATGTGTGCCAGAAGGTCTGCAATTCTAATGAAGGTCTCTAAAGACATGGTAAAATCCACAAAGAACAGAACTTAACTGCAGCTCTTGGTGGTCCAAATCTATGTGGGTGTCTTTTCAAAACATTAGTTTAAAAAATCACATTAGA
>NC_043000.1:6968636-7013636 GCF_006345805.1 Octopus sinensis
GTACAAAGGCTGTTTCTGTCACTAATTGCCAATTTATTTTTACATGATTATTCTAATGAACTACTTATATACTTGGTTTTTATTCCTAAATAACTACTTCAATAAAATTAATTATTTTCTTGATTATTATTGTTACATGGCAGTGTGGCTAAGAATTTCAAATCCCAACCAGATGGCATTTGCTATAAACAATTATGATATTTTATAGCAAAAATTGACACCAGCCTACCTGAAATTACCTTTGGTCTTATGATACAAATTCCATGCTTTAATCTAATTTGAATTAAAACCTTCCATCAAAACTTCATGTTAATTTATGTTCCAGAACACCAGATTAATAACGACAAAGTCATTACAATAAAATCCTTTATTATTTTCAAAATTAATTAAAACAAAAGTAGTGTATTTCAGTAGAAATATCATAACAAAAAGATTAATAAACAAACTATGCAAAATTTTTCCCAGCAATTTTCTGGATTTCTAACTTTAAAAAATGATTTTCTTTAACTTACCATGCAAAATACGCCAGTAATTTTATTGTTTGATCTCTAGTGAACCACAAATTTAAAAAGAAATTTCAAGAACTATTAATATAATGGATATACTTTGAGACATTTTCCACTATATTGAGTGATGATTGTGTTGTGTGCTTTGTGGATTGTGTCTATATTATTACTTAGCAGGAGTTTTATTTTTTCTTTTATTTCTTGCTGTACTATTGAGTACAGACCTATCTGTGGGGTTTTGTTATGCTTTTATATTTTATATTGTATTGAGTCATGACTAGCAGTGCAGGTTTCTGATGTTGTGAATATTTCTAAGTAACTAAGTTTTGATTAAGTTTTAGTCTACATGTTTTCATTAAGATCATCTCCAATGCATCAATTCATATACTCTTTTACTTGTTTCAGACTGTGGCCATGCTGGAGCACCGCCTTTAGTCAAGCAAATCGACCCCAGGACTTATTCTTTGTAAGCCTAGTACTTATTCTATCAGTGTCTTTTGTCGAACCACTAAGTTACGGGGATGTAAACACACCAGCATCGGTTGTCAAGCGATGTTGGGGTGACAAACACAGACACACACACATACATATATATATACATATACTCACAAGGCTTTAGTTGGCCTGCGGCTATAATAGAAGACACTTGCCCAAGGTGCCACGCAGTGGGACTGAACCTGGAACCATGTGGTCCATAAGCAAGCTACTTACCATACAGCCACTCCTACGCCTATATAGGTATCATATAGGAATTCATATAGGAATCATTTCAATTTTTGCTCTAAACATTTCTGGTTACTTCAATTCCCAGACCTTTCTTTGTATTTGGATAATTTTTCTATTTCTTTTAGAGATGCATTATTGTCTGTTGGGACTACTACCTTTAATTTGAAGGCCTTTGCTTTCTTGGTGGTCCTTGACACAAATATCCAGCTGACTAGCCAAGATCTTGCTGTCTTTGCATACAGTCACACATTTCCATACTTTGCTTTATGTTTACACCACCTCTCTTTTCTGTCTGGTATTTCATGTTGACGTAAGTTTACAACTGTGACCACCACTTCTACTTTGGTCACCACTGTCATGACCACCAAGACCACAACTATGACCACAACAACCACCATGAACACCATGGCAACAACAACGACGACAGCTGCTACCACCATTGCCGCCATTTTAAAGTTTACTCTTCAATGTTTGCATGGGTCAGACAGAGTTCAGTGAAACAGGTCTTCTACAGCCAGATGCTCTTCCTACTGCCCATCCTCATCTATTTCAAACAAGGTAATATTTTCTGATGGCCAGACATGTTTTCATGGAAGATTGGAAACGAATGATGCTGCTTGAATGACAGTGACACTCATTTACAACAACTATCATATCATGTCAGGACAAGGAGAAACACACACACACATAGAGGAAATTGAAATAAGACCAGAATAAATATCTAATTCCTACTCTGTTGTACCTGTAGCTGGAATCTTTCTTGACAAAGTTTGAACAGTTAGGGACAAAATGGTTAATTCTCCAATCTTTTAATGACATAATATACAATTTTAGGGCCCCTAACACTGCTTAACACAGTAAAAAACTGTTCACTAAGAAATTCATATTTGCCCTTGATACTTCAGTCAAAAACTCACAAGTTTGTACGACTATTGACAGATCTGTGCACAACAACCTCAACCTGCAACCACCACCACTATCACAACAACAACAGCAAACTTTGTACAAATCACAGCACCAGCAGCAGCAGTAAAAAACAACAACAACAGCAGCAGCAGCAACAACAATTCAATACCTTCATGACTACCAGCATAAAGAAAAACAGCTTCATTTGCAGATGCTACACAACAAACATCCACCATAAAGTCCAGGCTTTGTTGCAACATGAGGGCTTGTGTACCTTGATGACCTCGAGAGCTATGCCGGAGAAGTGCAGGCTCCTGGTAGAGCCTCCCAAGCTGGACAAGTCAAAATATAGAGGCCAGGCAATATGGATCACCTTTTTCCAGAGGTAAAAACAGGTTTGTGTAGGGCTGACACTTCTACCAAGAAAAAAACAAAGTTACAGAAGCATCAATGACAACTCAAAATCAACAGAACCTGGGAGAGAAAAAGACAGCCCAGGGTCAAAAACAGTGGATAAAAGTCATCACTGGCCAATGCCTCAAAGTAAATAAAGAGCTTAAGCAAGTATACAACAAACATTGATGGAACACACATTTAACAGCCATCATCATCATCGTTTAACATCCATTTCCCATGCTGGCATGGGTTTGACGGTTTCACTGAAAACTGGTAAGCTGGGGAGCTGCACTAGGTTCCAATCTGATTTGGCAGGGTTTCTATTGCTGGATGCCCTTCATAATGTCGACCACTCCAAGAGTGTAGTGGGTGCATTTTGTGCGCCACCAGCATGGGTGCCAGTCATGTAATGCTGGCATCAGCCATGACTATGGTCTCACTTGGCTTGACAAGTCTTCTCAAGCATGGTATATCACCAACGGTCTCGGTCACCTGTCACTGCATCCTTGAGGCCCAATGTTCGAATGGTGCTTTTTACATGCCACCAGCACAGGTGCCAGTTTCACGACACTGGCATTGGCCATGACCACAATTTCACTTGGCTTGACAGGTCTTCTCAAGCACAGCATATCTCCCAATGTTCAATGGTTGCTTTTTACATTCCAGTTACACGACACTAGCATTGGCCATGACCACCATCTCACTTGGCTTGATGGCAATGTTTGGCAAAAACATAAACACGGCTTTGTAATTTGGATACTATTCATAAAGGCAGAGAGAGCTGGCCGAATAGTTTGTATGTCAGGCAAAATGCTTAGAGGCATTTTGCCCATCTTTACATTCTGGTTTCAAATTCCACTGTGATACACTTTGCCTTTCATCCTTTTGGGGTCCATAAAATAAGAACCAGATGAGCACTGGAGGCAATGTTATCAACTTACCCTTCCTCCAAAATTGCTGGCCATGTGCCAAAATTTAAAATCAATATGTGTACTGTTTATACTAGTCAGGCTGATGTCCTCATCTAAATTGTTGCTTTCTCTGTGTTTCGGCTGTTGTACACTCCAGCCTTCTATGGGCATAGCATACTAGATAAAGACAGTAATGTAGTGCAGTCACCTAGATTTTTTGAGTTCAGTCCCAGGTCAGGGACTAAGGTAATTCACAAAAAGATCAACTGAAACAATAAAAAAAAAAGGCTGCAAGTTGGCTGTATTGTTAGTGCATCAGACTAAATGCTCTGTTCTGATTCTTTATATTTGGATTTCAAATCCTGTCAAAAGGTCAGCTTAGGTTTTACATCCTTTTTTTTTTTTTGAGGTCGATAACATGATCACTGAAGCACTGGGGTCGATATAACTGACTTACCTCTCCTCACACGATTGTTGACTTACCAAAATTAGAGCCGATCCTTCTTCCTAACATTATTATCATTATTATCAAGGTGGCAAGCAGGCTGAATCGTTAGCACACCAGGCAAAATACTTTGCAGCATTTTATCTGAGTTCAAATTCCATAGAGGTCAACCTTGCCTTTCATCCTTTCAGGACTGATTGAAAAAAAAGGAGCAGTTGAGCACTGGGGTCAACGTAATTAACTTAATCCCTTCCCCAAAATTTCAGGCCTTGTGCCTAAAGTAGAAAGGATTATTATTAGTAGTAGTACTGTTTTCTGATTGATTTGCATTTTATTTCATCTTCTGACAGGTCTCCACCAGAGACCTGAGGCACATATATGTTAGATGGAGAGATATTTCCTGAGAATGTGGGCAGTTGATGCCAACACAATGTTTTGAGTCTCACAGATTGTTGGTTTCCCAAAGATATTATTATTATTATTATTATTAAGGTGGTGAGCTGGCAGAATCATTAGCAGGCCGGACAAAAAGCTTAGTGGCATTTTATCTGTCTTTATATTCTGAGTTCAAATACCACTGAGGTCGACTTTGCCTTTCATCTTTTCAAGGCCAATGAAATAAGTATCATTGTGGTTGATGTAACTGACTAACCCCCTCCCTGCAAACTTCAGGCTTTGTGCCTGTAGTAAAAAGGATTGTTATTTTCAGTATTTTCATGATTATTATTATTATTATTATCATCATTTGTTTGCTTCCATTGTTTTTCTTATCCATCTTCCTTCAACATCATTAGTTCTAGTATTTTCTGAAACTATTCATACAATCTTTATAACCATTAGTTGCTATTATCTCTATTTTTAGAAGTCAAAGCAAATCGCACACATCTATTAAAAAGCCTTCCTTAAAAACCCCTCTATGACATTTCTACCTTCCCTAAATCACACACAGCTCAACGTCAAATTGTCGTAAATACCATTCCAAGTGATCAGTTAGTCATATCTAATTTTCGAAATTCCATTATTCCATTATTTTCAACCCTCTTCTTGCAAGCAAATTGCTTGTCTCCTTAATGATATCGCTTAGATTCAGTGCTAAATGCCATGTCCATGACCACTGCTTCTGACCATACCCTCTACCACCTCAAGCCAAGTGATCCTCAATATGATTCCTCGATTTGCAAGAAATAGCAGCAAAATCTCTCTCATGAATCACATCCTACCTATTTCTTTATGACCCACAAGGGGCTAAACACAGAGAGGACAAAGAAGGACAGACAAGCAGATTAAGTCGATAATATCGCCCCCAGTGCATAACTGGTACTTAATTTATCGACCCCGAAAGGATGAAAGGCAAAGTTGACCTCGGCGTAATTTTAACTCAGACCGTAATGGCAGAGGAAATACGGCTACGCATTTCACCCGGCGTGCTAACATTTCTGCCAGCTTGCCGCCTGAATCACATCCTACCATCTTAGAAAAGGACATATTGGATGATGTAGTTCAGAGCTCTGCGCACAAAGGAAAAAGATGAGGTGGCCATGGACAGAATGGCATTGATCATAGTTCTACTTGATCATTACTGGTCTGAAGGTAAACAACAGCTATCCTCATATTGAACGACTTCAAGAGCAAAACCAACAAAAACAACAGAACTGAAACCAATTCTATCAGAGGGTTCTCCTATGTAGTAGCACAAACTATTAGAAATAGCAGGTAAATCTCCCATAAAACACATCCTGCCATGTCCAGGTCATGTCCAGGTCAATCAGCGGTGGAACCAGTCTTTTGAAATTTCTTTAAAATTTTCCAGACTGTTGTTTGATTAATTTTAAGCTATTTTGCAATAACTTTATTACTTTTGTCTCCTTTGTGGAGGGTTATGATTGTATTTCAGTCTGAAGCCATTATATAATTTATAAATCTGAATTTATTTAGTCTGAAACAAAAAGAAGACACACTAAGCTTTTATAATGATGGATAATTTTCATATTTAATCACATTTACTGATAGTCATTAAAGCCTGAAACTTCAGCAGCCTTAATTTCAGGACATCCTGTATATATACACAACAGGCTTTTTTTTCGATTTTCATCAACCAAATCCACTCACAAGGCTTTGATTGGCCCAAGGCAATAATAGAAGACACTTGCCCAAAGTGTCATGCAGTGGAACTGAACTTGGAACCATGTGATTTGGAAGCAAGCTACTTACCACACCACTTTACTTAAACCCTTCATTCCCTATGGAGCATGGGCCATCAACAACCTTTGTACACTGTTCTTGACTCTAGGCTGCAGAAGAGCAGCCAGCTTTGTATACATACATGCACATGCACACACACACACACACACACACACACACACATGCATACAAAAATACATCATCATTATGTGTCATCATCATCATCATCATCGTTTAGCGTCCGTTTTCCATGCTAGCATGGGTTGGACGAAGCATATATATATATATATAAATTAGAAAAAAAACATCTTTTAGCAATTCAATAATGAAAAATTAAATCATACCATTTAGAAAAATTACATCTTATAGATGTGTGAAATTTGATTTAATATTTCTAAATTGAATTTTCCCCTGTAAGTTTGGAATAATATTTCCTCATCATCATCATCATCATCATCATCGTTTAGCGTCCGTTTTCCATGCTAGCATGGGTTGGACGGTTCTACTGGGGTCTGTGAAGCCAGAAGGCTTCATCAGGCCCAGTCAAATCTGGCAGTGTTTCTACGGCTGGATGCCCTTCCTAACGCCAACCACTCCGTGAGTGTAGTGGGTGCTTTTTACGTGCCACCCGCACTGGTGCCCGACAGAGCTGGCAAACGGCCACGAACGGATGGTGCTTTTTATGTGCCACCGGCATGAGGGCCAGGCGAGGCTGGCAATGGACACGAAACGGGGCGGTGCTGGCAACGGTCGCGAAACGGAAAGTTCTCTTACATGCCACCGGCACTGGTAACACATCTGCAATTTCCATTGATCGATTTCCATTGATCGATTTCGATTCTGATCCTCACTTGCCTCAACACGTCTTCACAAGTAGAGTTTTGTGTCCCAAGAAGGGAAGGTATGCATACGTAGGCTGGCTCCATCCCATGTAGAAGGCCACGGGTTATGGACTCACTGTCCTGCGGGTCTTCTCGCGCACAGCCACATTCCAGAGGTCTCGGTCTCTAGTCATTTCCTCAGTGAGACCTAAAGTTCGAAGGTCGTGCTTCACCACCTCGTCCCAGGTTTTCCTGGGTCTGCCTCTTCCACAGGTTCCCTCAACCGCTAGGGTGTGGCACTTTTTCACACAACTATCTTCATCCATTCTCGCCACATGACCAAACCAGCGCAAACGTCTCTCTTGCACACCACAACTGATGCTTCTTAGGTCCAGCTTTTCTCTCAAGGTACTTACACTCTGCCGAGTGTGAGTACCAGCATTACACATCCATCGGAGCATACTGGCTTCATTTCTAGCGAGCTTACGCATATCCTCAGCAGTCACGGCCCATGTTTCACTGCCATGTAGCATGGCTGTTCGTACACACGCATCATACAGTCTGCCTTTCACTCTGTGCGAGAGGCCTTTTGTCACCAGCAGAGGTAAGAGCTCTCTGAACTTTGCCCAAGCTATTCTTACTCTAGCAGTTACACTTTCAGCACACCCCCCCCGCTGCTGACTTGGTCACCTAGGTAACGGAAACTATCAACTATTTCTAGTTTTTCTCCCTGGAAAGTGACGGAAGTTGGTCTCAGAGCATTTTCAGTGTTTATTGTTCCTGAGCATCTGCCACATACAAAAACCATCTTCCTAGTTAGCCTTCCTTTGACATTGCTGCATCTCTTATGTGTCCATAGCTTACACTTGGTGCATCTTATAGAATTTCTACCTACACCTTTTCTACAGATCGAGCAGGGCCATCTACCTGAAGGTGTTTGTGATTGTCTACCTTCCTACTGATTACGACTTTGGTTTTAGCTAGATTGACTCTGAGGCCCTTCGATTCTAATCCTTGTTTCCACACCTGAAACTTCTCCTCCAGTTCTGATAGCGACTCAGCAATTAGAGCAAGGTCATCAGCATAGAGGAGCTCCCAAGGGCATCCTGTCTTGAATTCCTCCGTTATTGCCTGGAGGACTATGATAAATAGGAGGGGGCGGAGTACTGAGCCTTGGTGGACCCCTACCTCTACCCGGAATTCTTCACTGTACTCATTTCCAACCCTCACCCTACTAGCAGCGTCCCTATACATGGCCCGCACAGCTCTCACTAACCATTCATCTGTCCCTAGTTTCCTCATTGCCCACCAGATAAGGGATCGGGGGACCCTGTCGAAGGCTTTCTCCATGTTAACAAAAGCCAGGTACAGGGGCTTATCTTTGGCTAGGTATTTCTCCTGCAGTTGCCTTACCAGGAATATAGCATCAGTAGTACTTTTCCCTGGCACAAACCCAAACTGCATCTCATCTAAACTAACTCTCTCTCTAATTAGTTGGGCTATGACCCTCTCCGTAACCTTCATCACCTGATCCAACAGCTTGATACCTCTGTAGTTATTTGTATCTAGGGCATCACCTTTACCTTTGTAGCAGTTGACTATTATACTGCTACACCAGTCATTGTGTATGACCCCTTTGTGTATCACCTGATTAACTATACGGGTGACTAGGCTATAGCCGACACTACCAGACATTTTGAGCATCTCTGCAGTGATTCCTGATGGGCCTGGGGCTTTCCCTGTCTTCATGCTTCTAATTGCCTTAGCTACCACGGAACTATCAACTCGGATAGCTGGTCCCTCTGTTGGGTCAACATTCGGCAGACTCTCTTTATCCCATTCATTTTCTTCATTCAGCAACCTTTCATAGTGGCATCTCCAAACCTCTCTCTTTGCATCCTCATTTAGCGCAAGTGAACCATCTTCCATGCGAACACACTTCTCTCCTACCACATCACGATTCTCTCTCACACACTGTCTTGCAACACGAAACACCTCCAGTCTTTGGTCCTCACGGCGCAGAACATTGGCAAATTTTTTCTTATCTGCTTCCCCTCTGGCTAAATAAACCTGTCTCCTAGCTTCTCTTTTGGCAGTCTGATACAATTCCCTGCTACCCCCATTTTTCCAGACCTTCCAAGCCTGTCTCTTTTCTCTAATAGCCCTGTCTACAATATTGTTCCACCACCACGTTATTCTAGGTCGAGAGGGGACTTTGCACCAGCCACAGATCTGGTCAGTGGCTCTCAGCAGGTGTCCCTTAGAAACGTCCAGCTGTCTTCTACCCCCTGTGATGCTCTATCCCCTTCTACTTCGTCAGAGGCTTCAAGTAATATGTCCCTAAATCTCTGTCCATTTGCAGGATCTTTAAGCTTCCAGATCCTTCTTCTCCATATTTGTCGTCTTCTGGTTGTCCTCCTAGTCCTGATTCTAAAGTCACTAACTACCAGTCTATGTTGTGGGGTACATTCTTCACCTGGGAAGGTTTTGGCATTTATAAGCAGCCATCTCTCCCTTTGCCTTGTAAGGATGTAGTCAATTTGGCTGGTATGTTGGCCCGATTGGTAAGTGACTAGGTGGCTGGTAGGTTTCCTGAAGTTAGTGTTGCAAATCATAAGATTATTTGCATCGCAGAACTCCAGCAGCCTGGTTCCCTCCTCGTTGCGGGAGCCATAGCCATAGCCTCCATGTACGCCGTGGAAGCCCCCAGCATGTCGTCCAACGTGACCATTGAAGTCACCAGCCACAAAGATAAGGTCTCTGTCGTTCGTCAGCGAGGTAGTCTGCAGTAGAGTGTCATAGAATCGGTCTTTCTGTCCATCGGGTAGCCCCGACTGAGGAGCATAGGCTGATATAATGGTTGCTAAACTATGATGAAGCACTAATCTAATCTTAAGTATTCTGTCACATACTCTGATTACCTCAATTACTTTATCTACCCATTTCTCAGCGATAAGTATACCCACGCCACCAACCCCGTCAGTGTCCTCATATATATATTATATATATATATATATATATATATATATATATGTATGTATGTATGTATGTAATATATATATAATATATAATATATATATTATATATATAATATATATATATATATGTATGTATGTATGTATATATATATATATATATATATATATATATATATATATATATATATATATATATATATGGATGGATGGATGTATACAACACACACAACACCACACCACATACATATATATATATATATATATATATATATATATATATATCACCATCATCTTCATCATCATCATTAAACACCCACTTTCCATGCTGGCATGGACTGGACAGTTTGACAGGTGCTGGCCAGCAGAAGAGCTGCCCTGGTTCCATGTCTGTTTTAGCTAGGTTTCTATGGCTGGATGCCCTTCCTAATGCCGACCACTTTATGGAGTGCATTGGGTGCCTTTATGCAGCAACTGCATGAGTGTTTTCATGTGGTACAGGTGCTTTTTACATGGCACCAAAACCCATGAACCTGTAAGATGAGGAATACTCAGCTGAAGAGGAATGTAGGGAACCTGCCTGTATCTTCTCAGGCATAGAAAACTGCCAGTTGTCTCAGATTCCTGTCATCCCCTCTGTGAGGCCGGACAACTGAAGAGCCTTTCTCACCATTTTATCTTATGCCTTCCTGGATCTGCCCTTTCAATACGTTCCCTCCACAATTAGAGATTGGCACATCTTGATGCAGCTGTCTTCATTCATATGTATTACATGATTGTACAAGTGCAGTGTTCTCTTTTGCACACTACACCTGATGCCTCAAATCACTTACACTGTTGCATATGCACACTGATATTACCCATATAGATATCATATATATATATACATATATGTAAACACACACACACACACATACACATATGTGTGTATATGTATGTATGTATGTATATATATATACATATATATGTGTGTGTGTATATATGTATATATGTATGTATGTGTAAAGTGTATGTATATGTGTGTGTGTATATATATATATATATATATATGTCTGTATATATATATATATTATATATATATATATATTATATATATATATATATATATATATATATATATAATATATATATATATATATATATACCAGCATGGGAGGTGGATGTTAAGTGATGATGATGGTGATGATGATGATACGCACACACACATATATATTCACCATGATAGATCGCTAGCCACTAAACCTTTTTCTATTTTCTATTTCCTCCCTGTTTATTTCTGGGTTCCTTTCTGTTGAAGAGCATAGGCTTGAAACGTAAAAGACTTTCACACTTCCCGAGCATTAAACTAATACATTTGTTTGTTGTTTACACACCTGTCTTCGTCTTTTGTTGTTTTGTAAATTCTCACGCTATATATGTGTGTGTGTGTATATATATATATATATATATATATATATATATTATATAAAATCCATTCTGTCTGTCTGTCTGTGTGTCTTCTAGGATCTCGGGCATCCTCCATCTGATTGCGCTCAATTTGATATGTAGATACCAACGGTATCAGGGCATGTATAAGTCTTGAAAAAATTACAAAAATCAATTCCAGGTGAGAATGCAATCAATAAAGCCGTTTTTATCCTGCTTTTCTCCCGTCAACCTGTACATAACTGCACCTTCCATTTTTTGTTGTTTTTGTACTGCTTAAAGGCACGTTTCTTTCCTGCCAAGCTTACTGTTTAAACCATGTTTGTGTTCTCCCAGTCAACAGCCTTATCATTACTGGTACTTTAAACTCTTCGGTTGCATATTTGTGTGAATAAAATCGTTTTTCTTTGGAATAGAAAAAAAGTCCATCTTTATTTCTTCTTTTGCTGGTGTCTCAAATTTAGGTTAACTCAGTGTTTCTCAAAGGTGAGGCCTATGGGACGGTCAGACAATTGTTTTGAGAAAATTTGGTTTAAATGTTTGACAACTCAGCACCGTCCATTGGACGGAGGGGCGTTTTGCTCATATATTATATATATATATGTGTGTGTGTGTGTGTATGCATATTCATATACATATACACATACGTAGATGTACACAGACATGCAAACATATATTACACAACATGTACAGTTATTGGAGGCCATTACATGAAACAAGATAATCTTGTAGGTGTAAGGATGTTTCAGTGAAGTTACATAAACGAAGCAGACATAGTGAGATTTTGTGTTTTATTTGTAGACAGAAAAAAACTGACCGAAGTAAAATCAGAAAAAAATAAAAGGAGATAAGAAAAAGAATCTGAGAATGGAAAGAAAAGATTGCTTTTTAGAAAATATTTAAAAGTTCAGTAATTAAAAAAAATATGGAAAGAATTTTCATTTTTTTAATTACTAAACTTTGAAGGTAGTTTTGGCCTCTACTCTTTTTACTTTTAAGAAAACAAACTATATTACACCTTCATTTACAATGTGTATATACATTCATGTTTATATATATATACATACATACATACATACATACATACATATATATTTATATATACCTGTGTATTAGCAACAGAGACAGTATTAATGCTGAAAGGTAATATTTATCCCCACTTAAATGTGCCTGTTTTGTTAGAGCAAACTATTAGACGAAAAGCCAATATGAGGGTTTCTCTCATGGTAACTACGACAGTATAGGTTATTCTAACTGAACATCCATGTTTAAGTGAGGATAAATATTACCTCTCAGTATTAATAATGCCTCTGTCACTAATATATATTTTTTAACAAGCTCACTGGCAAATATAATGTTCCAAAACACTGGTAAAAAGAAACTCTATGTAATGATGTGTGCATGTGCACGTGTGTGTGTGTGTGTGTGTGTGTATGAATGCATAAACACACACACACACACACACACACACACACACACACAGAAGTAGTTGATAGCTTCCTTTATCTAGGTGACTAAGTCAGCAGTGGAGGTGGAGGCTCTGAGAGTGTAGCTGCTAGAATATGAATAGGCTGGAAAAAGTTCAGAGAGCTCCTACCTCTGTTGGTAACAAAGGGCCTCTCCCTCAGAGTGAAAGACAAACTGTATGATGCCTATTTGTGAACAGCCATGCCCCACGGCAGGGAAATGTGGGTTGTGACAGCAGAAGCTAGTACACTTCGCTGGATGTGCAATGTCAGTGTGCATGTATAACAGAGTGTAAATGTCTTGAGAGAAAAACTGGGCATAAGAGGCATCAGATGTGGTATGCAAGAGAGACGAATGCACTGGTATGGTCAGTGATGCGTATAGACGAGGATAGCTGTGTAAAAATGTGCCGATCTTAAAGTGTGGAGGGAACCTGTGGAAAAAATAGACCCAGGAAGACATGGGACAAGGTAGTTAAACATGAGCTTCAATTGCTGGGCCTAATGGAGGTGATGACAAGTGACCAAGAGCTTTGGTGATGTGCTGTGCTTGAGAAAACTTGTCAGGCCAAGTGAGATCATAGTTATGGCCATTGCTAGTGCCAGGTGAATGGCACCCATGAAATTGTAATCATAACGTGATAATCGAATGATGGGCCGCATGGAGGCATCCAGGAAATCGTTGTCATTGCCATTGCTCATGTCATGCAAATGGCACTTGTGCTGGTGGCACGTAAAAAGCACCTATTACACTCTTGTAGTGGATGACATTAGGAAGGGCATCCAGCCATTGGAACCATGCTAAATCAGACTAGAACCTAGTGCAGCCCTCTGGCTTACCAGCCTCAGTCAAACCATCTAGCCCATACCAGCATGGAAGGCGGGCGTTAAATGATGATGATATGTAAATTATACATATATATATATATACTATATATATATATATATATATATATATATATATATATACTATGATACTGTGATATTGTGATAGCCTGGGCTTCCGAGGCCCACAGCTCTTCAATATCCTCCCCAAGAATCTAAGAGACCTGCATGGAGTGGATGCAGATGTCTTTATATTGAAACTGGATCTCTTCTTGTCAGGTATCCCAGATGAACCAACTTCACGGCAGGAGGTGCAGATGAGGGCAGCTGCATCGAACTCTCTCATGCACCAAATGGCAGTTACTAGAGGGCATTCATGAAGTAAAACCATGTAGCAACACCAAATGGCGGTGCCCCAGCATGGCCACAGCTCATGAGCTGAAACTAGAATCAATCAATCAATCAATATAGATATATATAGATATATATTAGTGTAACACATATTTCCATATGCATACATAAATATGTACATATATATATATATATGTACACTTACAAGCATATATGTAAATGTCTATTTGTATTTATATATGCATATATATATATATATATATATATATATTATATTATATATATATATATATAAATGTATGTATCTATATATATATATATATGCATATATATATATATATATATATATATATATATATATATATATATATATATATATATATATATGCATATATATATATACATATATATGCATATATATGCATATATATATATATATATAATATATATATATATATTATATATATATATATAAATGTATGTATTCTATTTGTAGATTCTGAATTTTTGTACCAAAACAACAAATGTCTTCAAATTTAACAGGAAATTTATAGTTTGCCAGGTGTCGTCGCAGTTGGATATAGCAGCTGAAGAACATTAAAATATATCCTAGTGTGGTTATACCAGAGGGCTTACTTTATTCCTAAAATTATGCCTTCAAACTATTGAAAATTAAAAGAAAATATAACATTTGCAAACACACACTATCACACACAAATAGACAAGCACATATATATTCATGTCTACATACAGACACACACACACACACACACACACATACACTTATATATATATATACATACATATGTATCTACATATGTATATATATGAATACATATATATATATATATATACATACATATATAAATATATATATATATACACATAGATATATGTACATAGATATATGTACATATATGTATGTATGTATGTATGAATACATATATATATGTATATCATATATATACATATATACATATATACATATATATACTATATATATATATATATATATATATATATATATATATGTATACATATATATAATATATACATATATATATATGTATATATATACATATACATATACATATATATGTGTATATATATATATATATATATATATATATATATATATACATATACATATATATGTGTATATATATATATATATATATATATATATTATATATATATATATATATATATATATATATATTATATATATATATATATTGTATATAAATAAATGGGGCAGGCAACAGGTTGCTTGGCCGCATACCAAAAAATTAGAAATAGTAGTCAAGACTGTTTATTTCTATTTTCTACAAGTGGGACTCCACAGTCGCATGATCAGAAGGTTCGAGGTACGTAGCATTTGATAAATCTATTTCAATGGAGAGTTGCGCTGATGACGGATGTGAAATATATATGTAATATATATTAAAAATATATATGAAATATATATTCAATTTGTTTATAATCCAGACACATGATGTTCGCAAATGATCGCCAGACTTTGTTTTCGTTATTTATTCCTTCTGTTTTGCATATGTGAATTGCAGGGATATGTTGTGTGTGGAGTCCCACTTGTAGATAGTAGTAATAAACAGTCTTGACTGCTATTTCTAATTTTTCAGTATGCGGCCAAGCACCCTGTTGCCTGCTCCATTTATTTATATACAATATATATACTGAACTTTACAGAAGTTCCTACCGTTATTCGGTTATATTTACATACCGAATTCTACCAGTAAATAATTGTTGGTTTTTTTAAAAACCATTATAGGAATTATTTACTCTTATTATTATTATTATATATATATATATATCACCGTGATCACCGTGATCGACCAGGCTATCAGATGATGCTAAACATCGCTGGTCACAATGCGTTTCGCATTGTTTTAGCCTTCAAATGACGCCATCCCGCTGGCTAAGCGAGCAGGCCAACAGAAGAAAGAGTGAGAGAAAGTTGTGGCGAAAGAGTACAGCAGGGATCGCCACCACCCCCTGCCGGAGCCTCGTGGAGCTTTAGGTGTTTTCGCTCAATAAACACTCACAATGCCCGGTCTGGGAATCGAAACCGCAATCCTACAACCGCAAGTCCGCTGCCCTAACCACTGGGCTATTGCGCCTCCACATATATATATATATATATATATATATATATATATATATATGACTGTATAATAGTTGTGAAACTTGGATTTGCTATATATACATCTATATCTATATATAAGCATGTATGTGTACATATATATGTATCCATATATATATATATAAATGTAGACAGTTAGAAAGACTGTCTTTTTCTTGTTTTTAAACTTTTATCGGTTTCTGGATTGCAGGCCATGCTGGGGCACTGCCTTGAAGGTTTTGTCTTTTTTATACTAATTTATGATTATTTAGGTATGCATTTTTCCATTCATGATGTGGCTTAGTGTAACTTTTATATCTTTTACATGTTCCAGTCATTGAACTGCAGCCATGCTGGGTTACCACAGTACTATTTGTTTAAATTCTGGTACTTGATACTAGAAATCTCTCTTTTGACTGAACTGCTAAGTTAACGGGATGCAAACAAACCAACACTGATTGACAATCAGTATCAGGGAACATTCATCAGTCCGTCCGAGCATCCATATATGTATGTATATATATATATATATATATATATATATATATATATATATATATATATATATATATATATATATTATATTGAGGGTACTACTATTCGTAGATACCACCTTTTTTTAAATGATTTGCTTTGAAGTTTTGCATTCAGTTAAATTTTGTTTATTTTAGTCGTTTTGACCACATTGGTCCCTCTTAGCGTGTGGTATCTACGAATAGTAGTATAGTAGTACCCTCAATATAATATAAATAAATATTTTCAAAGTGGAAAAATTTACGGATTTTTTCTCTTACAAGGTTTTTCACACTAACTACTGATAATTTCTTATAAAGATTTTATCCTCAATTGTAAATTTATATTTTTCACCGGAATAGTTCAATACTGAATTTTTATTCCGAGTAAGCAATTTGTTACCGAAATGCATTGCGAATAAGCCCGCCATTTTCATAGATTTTCTACAACAGGACAACCTGTTTCTGTCTTTATCACACTCTAACCTTTCATCATTTGACATAAGATCACTCTCCTCTCAAAATTTCTTTGTCTTGCAAGGTACTTGGTGACCCTGCCAGTGCTGGTGCCACATCAAAAGCATCCAATCCACACTGTAAAGTGGTTGGCATTTGGAAGAGCATTCAGCTATAAAAACCATGCCAAAACTGACCTTGCCCATACTGGTGCCACACAAAAAGCACTCAGTCCATTCTGTTGAGTGGGTGCTAGGAAGGGCATCCCACCATATCTATACACACACATATATATATATATATATATATATGACGGTGCCAAAACAAACACAGAAGTTTGGTGCAGTCTTCTGCCTGGCCAGCTCTTATCAAACTGTCCAACCCATGCCAGCATGGGAGGCAGATATTAAATAATGATGATATATATATATTATATATATATATATCATCATCATCATTTTTAATGTCCGTTGTCCATGCTGGCATGGGTTGGACGGTTTGACTGGGCTGGCATGCTGGAAGGCTGCACCAGACTCCAGTCTGATTTGGCATGGTTTTCTACGGCTGGATGCCCTTCCTAGCACCAACCACTGCGAGAGTGAATTGGGTGCTTTAACATGCCACCAGCACAAGTGCCATTTGCATGACGCTGGGGGGAATTTATGTACCACTGGCATGGGTGCCAATTTGCATGACACTTTTTCTTGACTCAATGAGTATTCTTCTCAAGCACACACACACACACACACGCACACATATAGATCAGAGATATGTATGTATGCATGCATGCATGTGTATGTATGTATGTATGTATGTATGTATGTATGTATGTATCTATGTATGTATGTATGCATGCATGCATGTATGTGTATGTATGTATGTATACAACAGGTATTTTTCAGTTTCTGTCTACTAAATCCACTCACAAGACTTTGGTCAGCTTGGGGCTACAGCAGAAGACACTTGCTCAAAACACAAACCCATGTGGTTGCAAAGCATGCTTTTTAATCACACAGCCACGCTTGCACCTATTTTTAGATTTCCCCCTTTTTCTTCTTTCTAATAATTCATAAAACTTATAAGTACTCACACATGATCAGCCATGGGTATCAAACAGGACAATAAAATACTCATTCCATTTTGATTAATTCTGTTCATTAATAAGCATCATGAGTTCTATACATTTGGCCAGGTTGAAGAGAAGCAATCTGATCAGTTACTGTTAGTGTGTTGTGTCTGTGAGTCAGTTCAGTTACCTGTAAATAATCACAAGGTAAGAAACAACTCATTCAAAGTTCATTAATGAATCACAAACTTGTACATTTGTACAGTTATTTTGTTTTAAAGTTGTTTTTTTTTTCGGCATTTTTATGCTGTGATGTAAATTTTAAGAAAATCATAAGCATCAGTTGAGACAAAACATGGCCAAGTAAATCTACAGTACACAAGGTACACATACACAAATACATACACACATACATACATACATACATACATACATACATACATACACACACACACATATATATAGGTGTGGCTGTGTGGTAAGAGGCTTGCTTCCCATTCACATGGTTCCAGGTTCAGGTCCACTGCTTTGCACCTTGGGCAAGTGTCTTCTACTAATAGCCTCAGGCTGATCAAAACCTTATGAGTGGATTTGGTAGACGGAAACTGAAAGAAGCCTATCATATCTATGTATTTATGTATGTATGCATGCATGTATGTATGTATGTATGTATGTATGTATGCATGTATGCATGTATGTATGTATGTATGTATGTATGTATATGTATGTATGTATGTATGTATCTATCTGTCTGTCTGTCTGTCTGTCTGTCTGTCTTAGTGTCTGTGTTTGTCTCCCACCACCGTCTGACAACTGGTGTTGGTGTGTTTATGTCCCCATAGCTTAGTGATTTGACAAAAGACTGATAAATAGTAGGTTTTAAAAAAAAAGTCCAGGGTTGATTCGTTTGACTAAAAACCCTTCAAGGCAGCACCCCAGCATGGCTACAGTCAAAATACTGAAAGAAGTAAAAGAAAAAGATATATATATATATATATATATATGTTTACAAATTGAGATAGGGATTGTGAGTGCAACCCACCATGGGATATCATTTATCCAATATACTGCCAGTAAAGCACCCAACAAAGTTAATACATAAATGTTAAGAACTGTGATGCAATTAATTCATTTATTGTATTATATGGCCGAAGGTAAAATGTTTTACCACAAATTTATAATATGAAATAAGAAAATGGAGAAATACACCTTAATCAATAATCAACTACCAGATAATACCCAATCACATAATTTATTAACCAACTACATATGAACATCAAGGTCAAACATAATAGTACAGAACAAAACAATGCACATCAATGAGTAATATGATACAATAAGTACAATATGTGTAAATAAATATAAATATAAACTACATCTTACAGCTGTTTCAGCCATGTAGATATGAGTATCTCATTATGCTCATATTAGCCAGTTTTGATTGTTTTGTTCTGTACTATTATATTTTGTATTATATATATATGTTTATATATATATATATATATATATATATATATATATATATATATATATATATATATGTATGTATATATATATATATATGTGTATATATATATATATATATATATATATATATATATATATATATATATATAATAAATAAATACACCCTTTTAAAGCCTAGCCAGGCTCATGGGCCCGGTTTCCCAGTTTCTATGGCATATGTGTTCCCCACCTGGACGGGACGCCAGTCCATCGCAGCATTACTCATTTTTGCCAGCTGAGTGGACTGGAGTAACGTGAAATGAAGTGTTTTGCTCAAGAACACAACGCATCGCCTGGTCCATGAATCGAAACCACAATCTTACGATCATGGTGCTGACACCCTAACCACTAAGCCATGCGCCTCCACACATATAGATAGATAGATAGATAGATAGATAGATAGATAGATAGATAGATAGATAGATAGATAGATAGATAGATAGATAGAGAGAGAGATAGATAGATAGATAGATAGATAGATAGATAGATAGATAGATAGATAGATAGATAGATAGATAGATAGATAGATAGATAGATAGATAGACAAACAGACAAACGGACAGATAGACATATATATATATATGGTGAACTTTCTTGTCATTGGTAACAAATGTGGGTTCAGCAATTTCTTGCTATTTCTTCCTGAACAACTTTCACAGATGATTTGTTTATGGTGATCAAAAGTTTGTGCTGTACATTAGCTCACTCCTGCCATCAATTCACATTGCCCACCCATATTCCAATCCCCCTCTATCTCATCAATCATTTTTATCACTCTACTACCCCCCACTTCACATGTTTTATGTATAAGAAGTTGCATCAAACATGCTGTATGTTCTACCATAACTCTTTCTTTCCCAGATTTATCTACTACTAACCCTTCTGTGTACCTCTGTTACTATCAATCACTCTTGCTTCTCCTCTACCCCTATCTCCCCCTCTCTCTCTTTCTACTAGTATACTCTAACTCTCTCCATACACCTATGTTGGTTCTTCTTTGGTCATCGCTGTCTCACTTCTATTCACCTTCCTTCTCTGCAACATTGTCTTGAGCTAATAAACACTTCACAAAGTGATGAGATCTCTTTAAATTTATAAGCTACAAGACAACTTTACATTCAGTATAATTTGTAAAGAGGTTTGTGAACAAGTAAAGTTAACATGCAGTTGTGGGGTCCCCTACGTTTTGTTAAAGATATGACAACTTCACTCTTGCGTTGGTGCCACAAAAAATACCACTCGATACACTCAGTGAAATGGTTGATGCTAGGAAGAGTATCTGGCCATAGAAACCCAGCACAAATTAAAACTTACATCCTTTGACCCAGCTAGGATAGAAGTAACTCTAAATATGAACTTGCTTGGCCCATAAAGACCCATTCAACCTATGCCAGCATGGAAAGTGGATGTAAGACAATGAAGATGACCATAATGATATCAAAATTGTATGTATATACATCATCATCATCATTGTCGTTGTCGTCATCATCATTATTATCAATCTTTTGTTTTAACATCCACTTTCCTATTCTTGCATAAGCCAGATGGAATGCACTGAGGTAGATTTTCTGCAGCTGAATGCTCTCCCTGTTGCCAACTCTCATTTCCAAGCAAGGTTAACATTTCCCCATGGCCAGACATTTTCACAGAAGACTGGAAACAATGGACACAGATTGTAGGATTGTGATACTTGTTTACAATTATTGTGTGATATCAAGCCAAGGAGATACACACACACACATTTCAATTGTCCAGTAGCTAATTTTCTGCTCAAGTTGACTAGTGAGTGTTTACGTGAGTAAAATCTTATTATAACTTGATTTTTTGCCATTCTAATATAAGACTTTGATTGTGAGCTATCATTCAATTCCACCTTGTAACAGCATATCAAGGAACTGATAAAACAATTTCCAGTAAATGGATAGTTACTAACATTTCTACAATTACACTTGCTTGACATGTTTTGCATGAATTGAATAAATAGAGCTGCTGAATTGCAACAAGTGTAAGAAACTTTAACAGAATTTCTATTTTATGCTGTTTTCTACTAAAATGAAGTGAGACTAACTCATTGGCTATAGTTGCTGAAACATTTAAGCTAAAATTTGGATTATACCACAGGATTTTCCAATTTCTATTTCTATATTTAGAAGATATTGATCAAGGTGCATATACTATCCAATCTGAAATATCTGCTTTGACTAAATACTTCATTATAGAAAATGTGAACTGTGATGATATACACCATGTAACATCAGAGGTGATATTTAGTGGATAAGTAGAACCCTTATTAATATAACATAACCACTTAGTAGGCTCATGATAAAGGAAAAAAGTTTTAGCACCTGAATATAATGTAATGTTAAAAAAGTTGATTTATTTCTGAACATCATCAGCAATACCTTATTTTAAATATGTCTACATTAACACCATCTATATTTCCTAAGAGAAATAATCCATCATCTCAATAAATATCTCTATCCAACATTCGGAGCTTTTTCATGCAATGAATTCGAATCATTTTAACAAATTATTTCACACACTTCTGTCCCATCAAAAGTTCTCATAACTATATCTTTCCATTTTTTTAAACCTTAGGCTATATTTTCAAAAATCTTTCCAGTATGTACAAGGGTTTTAATATCTGAATTGATAATGGATGTCAGAGTATTAGTGAAAACTAATCCTAAAATAGTAGTGGCTTGGTAGAAGAGGGATAAAAATACACAACATCAACCTGAGAGAATTTATAATTCTTTTTATTACTGATGCTGTTAAATTCTTCAATAACTGATAAACTATTGTTCCATAAGTGAGTTTCATTATTTCCCTAATCCTAAAGATAATAGAATAATGGAATTCGCTACTACCTATACCTGTTTTTTTGCAGGGTTGATTAACCTACATTTAGGGGTGGGCTAACAAAATTACTCTTATGATCCTTAAATGTGGTATATGATGGACAGAGATGGGAGCAAATATCGCATTCTATTATCTATTTATATTATGGATGCAACCTCCTCAGTTTCTAGATTACTAAATCTGCAAGGGATTTTTTGTATATATTAGAAACGCTATTAGATAATAGCCTTCTGTAAAAATTTTTTATCTAAACTGTAAAGGCTATCTGTCTTATCAGAATGGACTTACATTCAGGTTGTTCTTTACATGGCTCTGGAATTTGTAATCAAATTTCTGGAATGCAATGTTTCTTGTTAGACTGAAAAAAATCCTTTTGAAATAATGCTAGTCAATAATTTAGAGGTGGACTTCAGTGCATCTTTAATCCATATTTATTATCACTATCTGTACATAATTTTCCACTATCAAACAAAAATGCTTGCCATATCATTCTTCTTATGAAGCCTTTTGTTTTCTCAAACAAGGAATTTAACTAATTCTTGTTTCCTCCTGCAGAGGACACAAGAGCGTTCTTTATTAAAAAATATAATAGATATTATTCCATATTTAGCAGTTTAATTCAGTCATACTACAGAGCTTTATACTAAGACAAGGAATGGTAGCTTTCAGTGTAAACATTTGAATCAAAACGTTCCAATATAGACAAAGAAGTCAAAGAGTGCACTCAAATACTCTGTATGTGTGTATGCATGTGCCTGTGTGTATAGGGAGGGGCATGCACATGCATTGTATGCATGTTGAATAGTTTATTCTGAGTGAATTTGGGTTTAAGATTTTTCTAAATTTCTAAGTGCTAGAAGAATTTCAATTTCACACACTGAAGGATATTTTACCAATCACAGTATTAATATGTTAGAATATGGTGGATTAAGCCACAAGCTCTTTCCTTTTGTGTTTTCTTATAAGACAGAGGGATTTAACTGCTCTAACTGCTACACAAAAGAATACTAAATCTCTATAATAGTTTTAAGGAAACCATTAAATATCATAAGCACACAGCCAAAACAAAAAAGAAACCAAAGAAGAAAAGCTATGCAGTTTGATGTACCATTTTTAATCAATTTTAGGATTTCAATTGGAAAAATAGTCCTTCTTTATAAAACTGCAATTTCCTCCTGAGTATAAATACAGAAAAAAAAAATCTTCCACACAAATTCACTCAAAATAAACTTAAATTTCACTAAGAAACTATCACTGAATAACAATAAAAATAATGAATAATTCAAATTTCAAAATACAGATAACAATAACACCTCAAAAATACTACTTCTATTTGTTTAGTCAATAATAATTATCTAGAAAAGTTGCTATATAAACAGCTACTGTCGCATATAACATTAATCAGAGCATCATAGATTACATTGGATTGACAGCAAATCAATTTAAGATTGAATATTATCAACATAATTACACTTTTATAACCTTGTAATAATGATTTGACATTAGCCTAGCAACACATGTCTGTGTTTTGAAAAATAATGATTTAAACTGAAATATTAGTTGGCATATTTTAGACAAAGAAATAACTTATACATAAACTAATTCATTCTGCAGATTATTTATTTTTGAGAAATCTAAAATTTGAAACATAATACTAAAACATCGAATAAGCATACCAAACTAATTAATCTTCAAGCTCACATATGCAGAAACAGTTTTAGCATTAGGTTAACCACCCATTAACAACTACTTTTCATAATAAATGTATACAAGTGATACATCCATAATAGATTTAACATACTTCCTATAACGGTTTATTTACATAAAATTGGATCAAAATATTTTTTTAAACTATACATTAATTATTGTCAGACATTTAACACGCGCACACACACACACTCTCTCTCTCTCTCCTCTCTCTCTCTCTCTCTGATTGTACAACATTCCATAACTCAGTAACTAATAATAACTAGCCTTTAAACAATTCAAAACCTAATTACTGAATTATTATCAATTTTTTAAAATAATAAATTATACCTTAATATATGAAGGTGAAACCACATCTATGCCACATTACCTGACAGGTCATGTCATGATGACACTTCAGGTTGTAATGTCCAGATATTAATGTGTGTATGTGTGTGTGTGTGTGCTTAAATGAGTATTTGTACACAGTCATATGAAGTGTGACATTAACAGTTTTGCATTTAAACCAGCTACGTCAAGCACATATATACTCCCTGCTTTAGGTTCAAACCACTAGATTCAGCCACTCACATCTACCCGACAGTGCCATTCTAAAAATAAGCAGTTGCTGCATCAACATCTTGAAGCTACAAAAATGTGTATGATTAATTCAAAATAATGTGTATAAATAAGCATTGCATTTGACAGAATAATCCGAATGCTAAAGGGTTAACTTATGGGTTGTGACTTTGTATTTCAGTTCATGCATGGACTCAGGGTAAGGCTCTTCTTCTTATCTCAAAATATCTACCAGGAAAATAGGTGGTCAATTTGTTTATCTGTGAAAGTTCACCTGCCTAAATTAAGTAGACACTTTACAAAAAACACAAAATTAGACGATTAATTCATTAATAATCCTCATCATCATCATCGTTTAATGTCTGCTTTCCATGCTAGCATGAGTTGGACGATTTGACTGAGGTCTGGCGAACCAGATGGCTGCACCAGACTCCAATCCGATTTGGCAGAGTTTCTACAGCTGGATGCCCTTCCTAACACCAACCACTCCGAGAGTGTAGTGGGTGCTTTTATGTGCCACTGGCACAAGGGCTAGTCAGGCAGTACAGGCAATGGCCACGATCAAATGGTGCTTTTTATGTGCCACCTAAAAAAAAAAAAGCACCATTTGAGCGTGGCCGTTCAATTATACTAATTTTTTTAGGGACTCAAGAACTGACATTTTTGAACAGTTGTACTTCTTTACAGAAATACAATGTTGTATTAAGATCTAGATTACAACATTAGCACATTATGCAATCTCTTTGTGAAGTGGATAATGGAAAAATCTTTATCCTGTTTTTTTACTCCTTTTCTCTCAATATCCTTCAAACATACTATGGTAAAAAAAAAGAAGTGAAATGTGAGAATAGGTTAGAATAGGTTAGTGTACTATGAATGAAAGATCCATACTATTCTCCCTCTCTTTCAAAAACACAGACACAATAGGCACAGCGTGGCTGTATGGTAAGAAGGTTGCTTCCCAACCATATAGTTCTGGGGTTCAGTTTCACTGTGTGGCACCTTGGGCAAGAGTCTTCTACTATAATCTCGGGCCGACCAAAACCTTTTCAGTGGACTTGGTAGACGGAAACTGAAAGAAGCCTGTTTTAAAGGTGGCGAGCTGGCAGAAACATTAGCACACTGGGCAAAATGCTAAACGGTATTTCGTCTGCTGCTATGTTCTGAGTTCAAATTCTGACGAGTTCGACTTTGCCTTTCATCCTTCAGGGGTCGATAAGTTAAGTACCAGTTACGCACTGGGGTCGATGTAATCGACTTAATCCGTTTGTCTGTCCTTGTTTGTCCCCTCTATGTTTAGCCCCTTGTGGGCAATAAAGAAATATATATATTAGTATCATATTTTGGCACAATGCCAGCAGTTTCAGGGGAGGGGATAAGTTGATCACACTGACACCAGTGCTCATCTGATATTTAATTTATCAAACCCAAAAGGATGAAAGGCAAAGTGGATCTTGACAGAATTTGAACTCAGAACACAAAGACAGATGAAATGTTACTAAGCATTTTGCTAACAGTTCTGCCAGCTTGCTTACGTGCCACTGGCACAGAAGCCAGTCAAGGCGGCGCTGGCATAGGCCAAGTTCGGATGGTGCTTTTTATGTGCCAGTGGCACATAAAAAGCACCATCCAAACTTGGCCGATGCCAGTGCTGCTACCTTGACTGGCTTCTGTGCCGGTGGCATGTAAAAAGCACCAACTGATCATGGCCACTGCCAGCCTCCCCTGGCACCTGTGCTGGTGGCACGTAAAAAGCACCCACTACACTCACGGAGTGGTTGGCATTAGGAAGGGCATCCACCTGTAGAAACACTGCCAGATCAGACTGAAGCCTGGTGCAGCCTCCTGGCTTCCCAGACCCCGGTCGAACCGTCCAACCCGTGCTAGCACGGAAAACGGACGTTAAATGATGATGATGATGATGATGATTACAACCTCTGTCTCTACAGTATTTTATTGCAGCTACAATAGCGTTTACTCTTTTTTTTCTAAGCTTACCAGGTACACATCTCCACCAGGCCAACCCAACACACCTGTTTCTTCTCTTCTTATTAATCTATGCAGTGTCTCACTCCTTCCATCTCTCACATGCCTTGCACTGACTGCTTTTCTCAATCCTTTCTTAAAGACTGTCAGCCGACTGGGATTTTCTGGCAGACACCAACTTGCAGATGATCAGACTAGAAACACCAACTATTTCAATATCTCTTGTTTCAAAGGGTCTATTCTGCCTTTTCACAGTTTAGTACCATAAAAATAATAATATTTGGTACATTCTACAGTTGGGATGGTGCAATTAGTTTTAGAATGGTGATGCAGTTACCCATCATTACAATTTTATACAAGTTTACTAATTCTTAGAATAAAAATAAAATTTAAACAACTCAGTTGTTGAGACTATAATTATTAAGAAAACTAAATTTAAATTCCTTAAAAAGAAAAGAAAAAAAATTGACCTGAACTGAATTAGTCAAAGGTCAATACTTTCAGGGTCAGAATACTGAGGTAAAAATTTAACAATCAAATCTCTATGTCACAGCCTAACAAAAAAGTAGAATGAAACCAAAAAATAAAGTAGAAATAAAAGAAAAATAAAGAGAAACAAATTTGTATGTGTAAGGATTAAAAGGGAATTTTCAGACTGACTGTGCAGATATAAGTAATAAACATGAAAGTTGATATTGCCAAAGGGTTTATGATGGTAATTACATCAAGTAATTGATAATTACATAGAGCTGGTGATGAAAGAGATGTGGGTTAGACTCCTGCTTGAGCTCTCAATTTTCATTCCATTTCATGTTTACTTTATGTATCTGCAAAGCACTCAGTCTTTTTAGAGGAATGTAAACATATTATTGTCATTGAATCCTTAGATTACTCATCACCAAAACAAAATAAAATCTAACATCAATGAAGTTAATGGTTAAATAAATAATAACGTAAATAGATATAATGTAGCAATAATATATGCCCACTGTATATTCGTCTGTCCTTACGTTCTGAGTTCAAATTCTGCCAAGGTTGACTTTGCCTTGCATCCTTTCAGGGTCAATAAAGTGCCTGAGATAGATACCTATTTAAAATAAGGTTAATTTAAAAGTGTGGAGGCGTGTGGCTTAGTGGTTAGGGTGTCAGCATCATGATCATAAGATTGTGGTTTCGATTCCTGCACTGGGTGACGAGTTGTGTTCTTGAGCAAAACACTTCATTTCACGTTGCTCCAGTCTACTCAGCTGGCAAAAATGAGTAACGCTGTGATGGACTGGTGTCCCGTCCAGCTGGGGAACACATACACCATAGAAACTGGGAAAGTGGGCCCATGAGCCTGGTTGGGCTTTAGAAGGGCGCATTTAATTATTTTATATTAATTTAAAAGTAATTCAAACTAAATAAAATATAATACAGGAGTAGGGAACCCCTTGCAAGGGGTAAAATTTCACTAGCTAACAGCATTCCTTAAAACCCAGATGAAAAACAAAAAGGAAAAAAAATTGCTTAAGTTATAAAACCAAAACTGTTACTTAATATAAATTGTATACCTATGGATTTGTAACATTAAAGATCCATTAATATTCTTAACACAGATCCTCTCCAACAACTTCTAATGCACTTGCAATTCATCCTTGGTACTAAAAAGATTCCCCCACCTCCCTTCTAGTAAGTGAGCAGAAGGACCAGTTGTATGAGGCCCTAGTGCAGGCTACCACTATAAATAGCAACTTTAATGGTTATGTCTGACAATAGCACATTTGGTATTCTTGTATGTATGGAGTTTATAGACCTTGGAACAAGAAGGTGTTTATTTACAGTGTTAAAAGCAAGTTTATTTTGAGAAACATATTATAACAAGTGTATTGCAGTTTAAAAACTTAAGATATAAGCAAAAAATGATGGCTGTGTGGTAAGAATTTTGCTTCCCAACCATAATAATTGTTTCAACCCATTGTGCAATGGTGCCTTGAGGGTTAAAACAATCTCTGTAAATAATAAAGAGTCTCATGAATTTCATTTTCTTTCTCTTTCTCTCATATTTTATAAACTCTATGGTTAGAAAAGAATTCCTACAGTAAATCCAGTAGCATTTAAATCCAGTACTGTTGATGACATCAGGTAGCCAAATACTGTGAATGGGCTTTAAACAATATATGACAAGGTGTATGCCCAGATGTGAAGGCATGTGGCTTAGTGCTTAGGGTAATCAGCTCACAATTGTGAGTTCAATTCCCGGCAGCACTTAGTTCAATTCCCAACACTTTATTTCACATTGCTCCAGTCCACTCAACTGGCAAAAATTAGTTGTACCTGTAATTTGAAGGATTAGTCATGTCACATTCTGTGTCATAATGAATCTCCCTGTGAACTACATTAAGGGTATGTGTATACTCTTTTACTTGTTTCAGTAATTTGACTGTGGCCATACTGGAGCACTGCCTTTAGTCGAGCACATCAACCCCAGCACTTATTCTTTGTAAGCCTAGTACTTAATCTATCAGTCTCTTTTGCTGAACCGCTAAGTTACGGGGACGTAAACACACCAGCAACGGTTGTCAAGCGATGTTGGGGGGACAAACACAAATACACACACACACATATATATATATATATATATATATACACATATATACGATGGGCTTCTTTCAGTTTCCGTCTACCAAATCTACCCATAAGGCTTTGGTTGGCCTGAGGCTATAGTAGAAGGTGCCACACAGTGGGACTGAACCCAGAACCATGTGGTTGGTAAGCAAGCTACTTACCACACAGCCACTCCTGCACCTATGTGTGTCCTTGAAGTGCTCAGTCACTTGCATGTTAATTTCCTGAGCAGGCTGTTCTATTGATCGGATCAACTGGAGCCTTCGTTGTTTTGACTGACGGAGTGCCACATCCAAATTCAAAATTATTACATATACATATGTATATACACGTGTACATGTGTGTGAGTGTGTATAAGTCTATCTGTCTATCTTACCAACTAACATTCTCCAGATCACTTGTCTCTGTACATTCATAGTACAGAAGGATTTAACTTGAAAGGAATTAAAACAGATTTCCTTTCTGTATGAACATGAATGAAAATTCTTCCTTTGACACTCCTGCCAATTTCCTAAACAAAAAATAGATAAAATAAAGTAAAAAGAAAGAAAAAGAAAAAAATCCTGGGAACTCCTTTAAAATTTCGTCATTGTAGGTCATCTCAGAAGTTTGTGATCCTTAATGTAACAATTCAATTCCACTTTTGATTTATCTACTTTAGATTTATCAGCATTTTAAATTTCTTCCTCTTTTCATTTCACTTGATTATAGTTGTTGTTGTTGTTGTTGTTATCATTATTGAAGGCAGAAAGCTATCAGAATTGTTACTGCACTGAACAAAATGCTTAGCAGCATTTATTCTGGCTTTTCATTCTAAGTTCAAATGCTGCCAAGGTCTACTTTGCCTTTCATCCTTTCAGAGTCAATAAAATGTGTACCAGCTAAGTACTGCAGTCTATGATATTGAGTGACCCGCTTCTCCTAAAATTGCTGGCTTTGTGCCAAAAATTTGAAACCATCATCATCATCATCATTATTAAGACAGAATTGTTAGCACACCGGCTGAAATGCTTAGTGGTATTTCGTCTGCCGTTACGTTTTCAAACTCTGCTGGGGTTGACTTTGCCTTTCATCCTTTCAGGGTTGATGAAATAAGTACCAGTTATGCACTGGGGTCGGTGTAATCGACTTAATCCTTTCCCCCAAATTTGAGGCCTTGTGTTTCCAGTAGAAAGAGTTATTATTAAGGCAGAATCATTAGCATATCGGGCAAAATGCTTAGTGGTATTTCATGTTTTTTATGTTCTGAGCTCAAATTTCACCAAGGTTGACTTTGCCTTTCATCCTTTCAGGGCCAATAAAATAAGTACAAGTTGAGTAATGGAGCTGATGTAATTGACTATTCCCCCTCCCCCAAATTTCAGGCCTTGTACCCATAGTAGAAAGAATTTGCTGCTGAGATCCCCTTCGGTCATGACTGATAGTGGGATTGCACCTAGAAAGTTACTCTCCCAGGCACAAGTCCGGGCAAGGTTGTTTATGGAAGACCAGCAGTCGCCCATGCATACCAGCCTCCCCTCTCCATGTCACCAGTATTATGCAAGGGAAAGGCAAAGGGGCCAATACAGCTTGGCACCAGTAATGTCACAACTCATTTCTACAGCTGAGTGAACAGGAGGGAAGGGAAATAAAGTGTCTTGCTCAAGAACACAACACACAGCCCAGTCTGGGAATCGAACTCACAACCTCACGATCGTAAGATCAATGCTCTAACCACTGAGCTATGTGCCTTCACCAGTAGAAAGAATAATTATAATTATTATTATTATTAAAGGTGGTAAGGTGGCAGAATCGATAGCACACTGCACAGCAACATTTCACCTGTCTTTATGATCTGGGTTCCAATAAGGTCAACTTAGCCTTTTATCCTTTCAGGGTAGATGAAATAAATACCAGTTGAGCACAGGGCTGGGGGGGGGGCGATGTAAATGATAAATAATTTAATAAATTCTCAAAAAGAAAATGATAGATAGCATATCTATCATACTACTGTTAAGATGATGATGATGATGACATTGACAAAAATGATGATTGTGATGGTGATAAAGCAACTGGATGATGATGATGATCGTGGAATTTGTAGTGATGAATGCTGATAGTGATGATGGCAGTATTGGTAACTATGACTGTAATGATAGCGGTAGTGGGTGGCAGTAGAAATAGTAGTAGCAGCAGCAGCAGCCGTCCAAGAATTTGGACTTGAAGATCTCCATTTCCAGCGACTTCAAGAGCCACCTCCCCGTGGTGTCGGGCGTCAACGATGAGCCCTTGACTACAACAAGACGACCAAAGTTTTTTTTTTTTCCAAGGTCTGGGGTCACCTGCCCCTAAGCCCTAGACCATCACCTAATCACCCTTACCCATCTTGTTGCTTAACAACAACAACAACAACAGCAGCAGCAGTGGTGATGGTGGTGGTGGTGGTAGAGGTAATGGTGCTGGTGGAAGTGCAGGTATTAATTATAGCAATATTAGAAGCTGTGACCGTAATAATGGTTTTGATGGTGATGGTAGATATGGTAATGGTTGTAGTGCTGGTGATTGTCGCAGTGGTACTGGTGGTCGTGGTCACTATAATGGTGATGGTTGTGGTATTGGTGATAGTTGTGGTATGTGATGATGGTGGTGGTGATGTTAATGGTTGTGACTGTGGTGGTTGTGGTGTTGGTGATGATTGTTGTGGTGATGGTGGTGTTAGTGGTGGTGGTGGTGGTGGTGGTGGTGTGGCTGTTGTTGGTGATAGTGGGGAAGGTGGTGGTGATGATGGTGTTAAGTTAAAGAATCAAAGAAATTTCTGTATTTTCTTCTTTTGTAGAATAATATTTAAGACTGACTCAGAAAAGCTCTTATTTCTTTAATTCAACAAAAATCAAACATTTATTTTCCCACAGTTTTCCAATCTGAATCTCTTACGACTCATTTTTCTTTCTTTTATTGTTTCTTTTTTGTTTTGTTTTTTTTCAGTTGCTTACATTCAAAGACAGGAGCCGTTATGAAACATGCATGCATGTGTGTATGCATGCATGTGTGTATGTATGCATGTGTGTATGTATGCATGTGTGTATGCATGCATGTGTGTATGTATGCATGTGTATGCATGCATGTGTGTATGCATGCATGTGTGTATGTATGCATGTGTTATGTATGCATGTGTGTATGCATGTGTGTATGTATGCAGTGTGTATGTATGCATGTGTGTATGTATGCATGTGTTATGTATGCATGTGTGTATGTATGCATGTGTGTGTATGTATGCATGTGTGTATGCATGCATGTGTGTATGTATGCATGTGTGTATGTATGCATGTGTGTATGTATGCATGTGTGTATGTATGCATGTGTGTATGTATGCATGTGTGTATGTATGCATGTGTGTATGTATGCATGTGTGTATGTATGCATGTGTGTATGTATGCATGTGTGTATGCATGCATGTGTGTATGCATGCATGTGTGTATGTATGCATGTGTGTATGTATGCATGTGTGTATGTATGCATGTGTGTATGTATGCATGTGTGTATGTATGCATGTGTGTATGTATGCATGTGTGTGAATGTGCTCATGCATGTGTCTGTGTCTAATTGAATGTCATGCACAAGTGAAACTGAACACGGTGCATCTAAAGGAAAGAAAAGAAGAATGAAACAGAGAAAGAGAGAGGAGAGTGAGACACACACACACACGTGCACACACACACACACACACACACACACACACACACACATCATACAAGCTGTTGAGTCACTGGCTCAGTAACGTATTTATGACTTCAGTCAGTAAGAAAACACTGGTTTGCTTGTTTGCTTGCTTTCTTGGAAAATGCCTGGCCCTGTGGAAGAAAGAGGTCTACCCACACCTTTAAACAATTAGATATTGATTTCTCTTAATTGAGCAACACAAGACTTATTTTAGTGAAGGATGGGATTTGTGTGATTAATTGAATCACTAAAATATGTATTACTAATAATATTGATTTATTACATAAGCATATGAGGATTAGTATAGTTGAAAAAAAATCACCCCCTCTACACAAATGCTACTTGAATCAAGAAAAATGAAAAATATAAAGCACTCTCTGTTTCTTTGTTCACACAAATGGCGGTGCCCCAGCATGGCCACAGCTCAAGAGCTGAAACTGGAAAACAAAACATAAACAATTCTTTTATGCTATGCATAACAAATGAATATATATATATATATATATATATATATACATACATGATGGACTCTCCCATTGAAGATGACATATGGGCTTTTTGTCAAACAACCTGAACAACAAATGATATGTTTATGGTGATCAAATGTTTGTGGTGCACATTTGCTCACCCTCTTCATCAAATCCATATTGTCTGAACAGGTGCACAGTGTATCACATGTCTGGTGCTGAAGTGATAACAGAGCAATGTGAGATGAAGTGTTTCACTCAGGAACACAACACACCACCTAGTCTAGGAATTGAAATCACAATCTTGTGATTGTGAGTGCAACATTCTAACCACTAGACCATGTACCCATGCATGTATATATATATATATATATATAAGTTTTAATGGGCTATCTCACTTCCACTGTTTACAGCAGTGCTTGGAAGGAACGTGTGTAGCATGTGATCATTGCATTGACCATGACAAAGTTGAGCAGAGAATCTGCATCAAATTTTGCCAAAAGTTTGGTGATACCTGCACAGAGGCCTATGCAAAGTTTTCAAAAAAGTTTTCATCATTCTTGACACAATTGAGGAGCTCTTGTGCAACTGAAACCTGAGTATCTTTTTGGTCATCTGAAAGCAGTTTTGGCACAAACTTGACAGATACACGTCTCATACCCAAATCTTCAGTGATGATGGACTGAACTGAACCCTAACTAATCTGCACATCCTCTGATAACTCACAGATGGTGATTTGATGATTTCCTCTCACAGCTGTATGCACAGCTGCAATGTTTTTCTCAGTTCTGCTGGTTGCAGGTCTCCCAGAACATTTGTCAATATCGACATTTTTTCGGTCATCTTGGAAACATCTGAACCAGCCGTACACTTGCGTGCGGCTCATATACTCCTCTCCATACACTTTCTGTAACTTTGCATAGGCCTCTAAGCAGGTGTCGCCATGATAACTTTCTCTGTTATGGTCAATGCAATTATGACACACTACACACCTTCCTTCCAAGCACTGCTGTAAATAGTGGAAGTGAGCTAGAATGGTAAAACTTAGTGCACATGCACAGCAGAGTTCAAAGTCAATCTTTACTGAGCAGCTCCACTCTGTGTTCTTTAGCTTCATTACTATGCGGTTGGCGGTCGGTGTTATGGGACATGATGAGCTATGTGGTGCTGGTGGAGAGGATGACAGATGAGGTGGGCGGAAGTACGGCTTGCAGGGGCCGGCGGAAGACTGAGGGGTGCATGCGTGGCAGGAAGCGGATGTGGTCAAGGACGAAGCACGTGTGGTCAGCGAGGAAGCGAGGAGTTCCAGCATAGACGGCAAAGTGACAGGACATGTTGAATTTGTGAGAGACCGCTGATTTCGCCAAGGTAAGGCCTTTTGTATTTCTTTCTCCCGTTGCTTCTTTTTCTGTTGTCCTCTTCATCCATCACACTACAGTTACTATGACAACAGTCCGGATACTTATTGATCAGACCCCATATAAATATACATATACATACATAGACAGATATACAAATACATGCAGATATATATATATATATATATATATATATATAATAACAATTTAATAAATAAAACATATGCATACATACATACATATATGTACATACCTACATCTATATGTATATATATATGCATATATAAATATATATATATATGGGTACAGGACACCACAAATAAACATAGAACACAACGAGAAACGAAAACATAAAATCAAGGAAACGGACTTTTTTTAACAACGAAAAAACAGAGTACAAGACAAACAATACAAGGAATATTCCCCTTCTTCAGCTGCCCCTGTTTCGACTCAATGCGTGTTTCGAAGGAACCTTCGTACATATATGTATGTATGTATGCATATGCTTTATTTATTAAATTGTTATTATATGATTGAACGCCACGCGTCGTTTCTTCTTCTCCAAGTAAGTTTTTATATATATACACACACACACACACACACACACACGCACACACACACATACGCACACACACATACATATAAGATACATATACATATATGACAAGCTTCTTTCAATTTCCATCTACTAGATCTACTCACAAAAAGAATGTGCTTATGCATGTATTGTTGTTGTTGTTGTTGTTGCTGTTGTTGTTACTGTTACTCATATCTTGTAGCAGTGAAGGTTTGAGTTACTAGAACTGGTTTTTGTCAAAAAGTCATAAGTATTTTTGTTTTTTGTAATTTTTACATTCTGCTCTATAATCAAATGTGTTATCTTTTTTTTTTTTTTGTTTACAATCAACAAAAACATTTGAATCCATATAAATTTTTAGAGAAGTATTTCTGCATGATGTAGCAACTTTGTTAATTCATGACTGGAAGGATTGTTTTCTTCACAAGTTGGTCTTTTGTTTCTTATTATCTCCATTCGGAGAAAAATAATTCAAACAATTAAATGCCTACCTTTTAAGTCCCATCATAAAAATACTTTTTTACATGTAATGTTACAGGATAAAATCCATGATAATGGGAGAAGAATACGGACCCTAACCGTCTTAAGCACAATATGTATTATAATACAGCAGAGTGAACCCTTGCTTGCTGTTGTTAGAAATAGCAACAGGATACCTACTGAAAATGTGATACACCCAAAAATATTTAAGAAACAAGATGAAGAACAAAGAATACACAACTGGAAAATGAAAACAATGCATGAGCAATACCTGAGGGAAATCAAAGAGAAAGACAAGAGGAACACCTGGAAGTTGTTAAGGAAAAGTGATCTGAAAGGATGTACCAAGGCATTGATATGCAGCACTCAGGAACACGCTCTGACAACTAATTACACCAAGTTCCAAAGAGATAAGAGCAGTGATTCACCTCTTTGTAGGATCTGTGGCAGCAAAAATGAAACAATATTACATGTGTGTGACTGTAGTGTGTTGGCTGAAATGCTTAGAAAAGGAAGGATGAAAATGTGGCTAAGTTTGTTCACTGGGTTCTGTGAATATGTGGTCTTAGAAGAACATGGAAATGGTACAAACATAAACCAGAAGGTATCACTGGTAATAATGAATATAAGACCTTGTGGGGTTTTACAATTCAATGTGACTCTCCAACTGATGCTCAGAGGCCAGTTGTTGTTGTAGTGGGAAAAGGAAAAAGGAAACTAAGTCCAAAGATACTGCCACACCTGGGGATGCATGCATAGGTGACATAGAGCTGGAAAAGGTAGGAAAATACAAGTTACTAAAAGATGAAAATGCACGAATATGGGGAATGCAGAGAGTAACTGTCATCCTAGTAATTGTAGGGGCACTCGGAGCTCAAACAACCAAGTTCGAGAAATATGTCAAAGAAATTGGAATTGACATGACGGTAGAGTATGCCAAAAATAAACTACTCTATTAGGAATAGCTAGGATTTTGACATTGGTACTTGGGTTTTGAGTATCTTCCACAATACTTAACACCTAAGTAGCAAGTGTCATAATTTGTGGAAAGAGACTTTGTGAGACCTTTGACAACAGGATACTGTCCGCTCTCACAGAATTAACCAGAGCAAGTAGGATTGAGAGCTCTGAGAAATAAAATATAATTTTTTTTTTTTTTTTTTTCATGACCGACCAGGCTATCAGATGTTGCTACACATCACTGGTCACAATGCGCTTCGCATTGTTTTAGCCTTCAAATGACACCACCCCGTTGGCTATGCGAGCAGGCCAACAGAAGAAAGAGTGAGAGAAAGTTGTGGCGAAAGAGTACAGTAGGGATCGCCACCATCCCCTGCCGGAGCCTTGTGGACCTTTAGATGTCTTTGCTCAATAAACACTCACAATGCCCGATCTGGGAATCGAAACCATGATCCTACGACCGCGAGTCCGCTGCCCTAACCACTGGGCCATTGTGACCCCACAAAATATAATAATAATCATAATAAAAATAAAAATAGCATTGTTTAACTTGATATGAAGTTACTATGTCATGCATATATGGTTGTGATGCATGTGCCCTGTATACACTTATCAGACAGGTAGTCATGATGGGAATATTAGGCTTCGTGTATTTTTGTTGTGTCTTGGGAGGAGTCATCATGCCAATAAAATTAACACTCACACAGGTTCAATTCTGATCCTTTACTGTGCAAGTTAAACAATCAATCAGTTGTTTGTTAGTCAACGTTCTTTTGTCACTGTTTGCAACCTTTTCAGTGTCACAAATGCAGAGCAGACCTTAGAGCAAGAAGGGGAGTCACTGAAAAAGTCATGAACAAGGACAAAAGAATTTTGACTAAAAAACAGTTGATTGATTGTTTAACCTACACATTAAACAAAAAAATGAGTTGTTAGTTGGTTAGATATTTAGCCAATTGACTAAAAATTTTAAAAAAATGGAAATAAACCTGTGCATGGTGTTGATAATATTGGTAGAATGACTCTTCCCAGACATGACAAAATTTGTTTCAACAAATGAATTAACATCAAGAATCTTGCAAACCAGAGACAAAAATGAAATAGAATAAGCTGAAGCCAAGCTAGCAAGACACTGAAACACAATGTGTTCTGCTGTCTAATTGAACCAGTGTGTGTGTTAATAATATTGGCATAATGACTTGCCCAAGACACATGAATTCACATCAAGAATCATGCAAACCAAATACAAAAATGAAATATTTTATTTTTATTTCATCAAAAAATCTTTTTTGTTTTCAAACTTATCATTTTCATCATTTAAAAAATCAAAATGTCCACATTACAAAATTTCTCATTTTTTCTCTCTTAAATTTTTACAAAGTATTGCCATGATATCTAGAAAATGTTCATGGAATCAACATTTAGATGTACAATTCTTCGATGCACAGGTAACTCTTCCTACTATAGGCACAGGGCTGGTAATTTTCAGGGAAGGGGGCTAGTTAAGTACATCAATCCCAGGGCTCAGCTGGTAAAAGGATGAAAGGCAAAGTCAACCTCGATGGAATTTAAAATCAGGATGTAAAGCCAGAAAGTGCATGGCTCAGTGGTTAGAGTGTCAGGCTCACAATCATGAGGTAGTGAGTTCAATTCCTGGACCGGGCAATGCTGTGCTCTTGAGCAAGACACTCTATTTTACATTGCTCCAATTCACTCAGCTGTAGAAATGAATTGCAATGTCACTGGTGCCAAGCTGTATCAGCCTTTGCCTTTCCCTTGGATAACATCAGTGACATGGAGAGGGGAGGCTGCTATGCATGGGCAACTGCTGCTCTCTAACAAACATCCTTGCCTGGACTTGTGCCTTGAAAGGTAACTTTCTAAGTGCAATCCCATGGTCATTCATGATCGAAGGGATTCTTTACCCTTTTAAAGCCAGAAGAAATGTTGCTGGGCATTTTTGTCCAGTATACCAATGATTCTACCAGCTTACTGCTTTTTTGTTTCTTCTGTAGGCACAAGGCCTGAAATTTGGAGGGAAGTACCAGCTGATTACCTTGACCCCAGTATTTGACTGGTAATCATTTTATCAATCCCAAGAGTCAACCTCAATGAACTCAGAATGTAAAGCTAGAAGAAATGCCATTAAGCAGTTTTGTCTTGCCAGTTTGCCACATTTTTCTTTGATGCATTGATAACAGCATAAACACAATAATGAAGTGATCCTGGACAAACTACATATAAAAAAAAATGATACCAGGAGAATAACTGGGAATTCAATTCAAATTTTCTTCCTCACCTAACCCCTCACTATCCACCATCACCCCTTAAAAAGCATGAAGTGAAAATTCTAATTACTAAAACTGAGATATTTTTATGAATTGAAATGGCAGTTAATTAAGGTATCCAAAAGATTTTGAAAACTAACTGAATATTGAACTTAACCCTTTTGATACCAACTCACATGAGACCACCTCTGGTTCTATAATAAAAACTTTCAGTTTTAAAGTGGTTGAAATTAAAAGAATGTTAAAATTTCAGGTTAATTTATATTCCAAACACCAGCTTAATAATAAAGTTATTTTACTAAAGTCTTCATTATTTTCAAGATTAATTAAAACTAAAGTAGTATATCTCAACAGGAATATGGTAACGAAAGGTTTAAATGGAATACATTTCCAAAAAAACTGATTTTCAATTTTGTATTGATAATAACTATTTTTTTAAATCAAATTTAAAATTATGAATTCCTATTATCAATTTTAAATTTAAGGTAATTAGAAATACAACAATGAATAATAAAATATATTTGAGAACTTTGAAAATCATGAGGAACACATTCTGAGAGAGGGTATTTAACTCTTTTACTGCAGAAAGCAAAAATATCCATTCAAAATTTCACAACCCTTAACTGTTGGAAGCAGTTTTATAATATACAAACCTATCTTTTGTTGAGGAATGTCATGTTTGAAATCATTTCCTATGGAAATAAAGTTGCTGAAAATACCAATTCTATGTTTAGATATTTAGCATCAATGGTGGAATAACCATGAAATTTGATTTTGCAGTGAAAGGGTTAATAAAACAGAGATGATTGTGAGCTCAGAAAATGGACATCTTTGATTTAGTCAGGAAACCAATGTTTTTTCTTTCTTTTTTCCTTTTCTTAATTGAGAGGATATTCTAGGTGCAGGGTTGGATGTGTGGTTAAGAAATTCACTTTGCAACCATGTAGTTTTGGGTTCAATACCATTGCACTTTGGGCAAGTGCCTTCTACTATAGATCCACGTTGACCAATGCCTTATGAGTGAATTTGGTATGGAAACTGTGGAAGCCCTTCCCATGTGTGTGTGTGTGCATTGTGTGTGTATGTCTTAGTGTTTGTCCTTCCCCCACCATAAACCCAAGACCACATGGTCTGGAAGCAAGCCCCTTAATCATATATCAATGCTTGCGCCTAAATTATCTCACATAATATTTTTAAACATGTTTCTCAACGTTTCTTAAATCTAATCAACCAATGTATTTAGTTACCAGCTGATCGCAGTTTCTTTGCTTTCTCCATAAAAGAGACAACTCTGTGAATATCTAAATCATTTTTCCAGTGTCCGACATCTTTGAAATGGGATCCAACGATTATAGCATTTGCTTCAACAAAATCCGCTAAGTTTTCACATGTGACGCCAGAACCAACAAGAACTGGTATATTCACAGCTTTCTTCACAGCTAAAGACAGAAAGCAAAAAAGAGAGTCAAGACTATTGAAAAGGTTGCAAGACACAATGAAAATTTTAGGAAAATAAAAATAAGAAATAAGTGGAAATTTAACCAGTGAGTGTGTCAAATTATAAGGCACAAAAAAGAAAATGACTCTCCCCAGACACAACAAAAAAGGAACATTGAAAATGTAAAGGAGTAAATCTACATGTATGCACATGTGTACATGCACACACACACACACACACACTCACAAACATATACACACTCATCATCATCATCATCATTGTCATTGTCGTCGTAATCATCATTTCCATCATCATAGTTATTGTCATCATCATCATTTAATGTGCAGTTTTCCATGCTTGCACAGGTCAGATGGAATTTGATGAGGCAGATTATTCTAGGGCCAGATACTCTTTCTTATTTCTTTACTGCCCACAAGGGGCTAAATATAGAGGGGACAAACAAGGACAGACAAATGGATTAAGTCGATTATATTGACCCCAGTACGTAACTGGTACTTAATTTATCGACTCCGAAAGGATGAAAGGAAAAGTCGATCTCGGCAGAATTTGAACTCAGAACGTAACGGCAAACGAAATACCGCTAAGCATTTCGCTCGGCGTGCTAACATTTCTGCAACTCGCCGCCTTTTCTGATGACAGAAAGAGCATCTAGCTCTTTCTGTCATCAACATTTACCTGCTTCCCACATGACCAGACATGTTTTTCTTGGAAGACTGGAATTGGACCACATTGCTTGAGATGAAGTGCTGAAGAACTACTTCAGGATATTGAACCTTTCAGGCGAGATGACAACGGACTGAGATGCTTGGTGCCTTGCTGTACTCAAGAAGACCCGTACTCCAAAGCAAAAGTGTTAAGACTGGTTGCCCCAATGGTGAGAATTAACCTGAAAGAGTCCTCTGCCAGTACCACATAAAAAGCACTCATGACAGTGTTATGTAAAAGCACACATGTGATGCCACGTAAAAGTGCCCGTGTGGTGCCACGTAAAAGCACCCAGCACACTCTGTAGAGTGGTTGGCATTAGAAAGGGCATCCAGCTGTGGAGACCATGCCAGATCAGACTGGAGTCTGGTACAGCCTCCCAGTTTGCCAGGTCTGGTCAAACTGTCTAAACCATGCCAGCATGGACAACGGATGTTAAATGATGAGGATGATGATTGCCTGTATGACAGTGATGCTGACTTACAACCATTATAGGATATCAAGAAAGGCTACATACAAACACAGATTCATTTATATGCCAAACAAAATCACAGTTGTGACAGATACCAGTGTCACACAAATGGTATCTGTGCCAGTGACACATAAAAGCACCCATTAAACTCTCGGAGCGATTGGCATTAGAAAGGGCATCCAGCCATAGAAAACCATGCCAAATCAGACTGGAGCCTGTCGCAGCCTTCCAGCGTGCCACCCCAGTCAAACCGTGCAACCCATGTCAGCATGGACAACAGACATTAAATGATGATGATGATGATATGTGTGAAAGCAGGTGGCTTAGTGATTAGTGAACTGGGTTCATAATCGTAAGGTCGAGAGTTCAATTCCTGGCAGGGTGTTGTGTCCTTGAGCAAGACACTTTATTTTGCAGTGCCCCAGTTCACTCAGTTGTACCCTGTAGTTCAATAGGTCATCTTTGTCACATTTGGTGTGTCATACTGAATCCTCTTGAGAACTAAGTTAAGAGTACACATGTCTGTGGAGTGTTCAGCCACTTGCAGGTTAATTTCATGAGCAGGCTGTTCCACTGAGTGGATCAACTAGAACACTTGTCATAACTGATGGAGTACTCAGCTATATGGGGGGTCTGCACATGTGTGCATGTGGCTATGTATCAAACACTTACCCAACATGTCACATGGTAAAACTGAACCTGAGATCATACAGTTTTAAATAATGTTTATTATGCAGCATTTTTATTGTGACAAAAGTAAGCAATGTGAATGTGTAATAAGTGCAATCATTAACTAATGTATTATTTTAGGCAATTAGCTTTTGTGTGCACATTAGTTTCTTGTGTAAACAAACTCAGAAGGATTATGACTTATAGGATAATATATTTTAAAATTAACAATAGAATTTAATATGCACATATATATGCACCCATGATTGTGCACATACAGACATATAAATGAGTGGGCAGAAAGTTTGTGCCATAAAAATTTCCTTCACAATTTTGATAGTAATTCTCAAAAATGTTTTATAAGAATTGTTACTTGTGATGTGACAGAGCTCTGTGGGTATAATCTAGCAAGCAAACAACCCCCTATCAAATTAACCCTTTCGTTACCAACCCGGCTGAAACCGGCTCTAGCTCTGTAATACAAATGTTTTGTTTTCATAAGTTTTGAATTAAAATCTTCCACCAAACTTTAGTCACAATTTATGTTCCTAACACTAGCTGAATGATAACAAAGTTATTTTACTAATTTCTTTGTAATATTTAAAGTAATTGAAAGAAACACAGAGTATCTCAAAATAAATACAGTATCGAAAGGGTTAATACAACAGTCAATTCAAACCAAAGTGACAGCAGGTATTTTTGATGATTTTAACATGTCATTTACAGTAATATTTTAATGCAGGTAAAGCTATAGCTAGCCAACACTGCTTGACAACAATAAACAATTTAACCCTTTCTTTATCACATATTTCTGTTGAAATATACTGCTTTTGTCTCAGTTGCTTTTGAAACTAATAAAGAATTTAGTAAAATAACTTTGTCGTTATTGAGCTGGCATTTGGAACATAACACGAAATTCTGATGGAAAGTTTTGATTTAAATTACTTTAAAACATGAAGTAGAAGGGGGTGCTGAAAAGTTGCTGGCTTTAAGGGAATTGCAAAAGGCCTGGTTAGAGACCCAAACTTTTGAGTTCTTTTACAGAGCTTAGAAAAATTGAAGGGGCACTGCAATAAGTAAGTGAATCTGAGAGGGGAATATGTTGTATAAAATCATAATTGTTGTAGGGAATTAGTAACAATGGTACACCCCCTCCCACGTGTCAAATGGAATAACCTGGTCACTATAAGAGAAATATATGAAGTACCAGAGTAGATAGTAGGCGGTCAGACGTAGTCATGTCTTAACTGGTTTTACTATGTATACTGTATAACAAAGTGGGCATAATAATAATCCAATATTTTAAGGTGAGGATTGAAACAACTCATGTGGAATTAATGAATCGATGAGGACAAACCAATTCATGTGGAGTTAATAGAAACATGAAGAGAAGTTAATAAAATCACAAAGTTTTGTGCAAATTTTATGAAAAAAAATCATAAAAGTATGGAAAATTGATTGGCCAGTTTGCTCGAGTTGCAAAAAAAGCAACAACAACAACTGAAAGATCAACAACAGCATTAGATACAACTGCAAGGGTAACAACAACAACAAACAATATAACAGCAATTACTGAAGTCATCAGGAAAGTCAGAAAAAGTGTTCTTAATCAGACTTCCACGGACTCTATAACAGTTCAAATATATCATCATCATCATCATCATCATCATCATTTAGCGTCCGTTTTCCATGCTAGCATGGGTTGGACGGTTCAACTGGGGTCTGGGGAGCCCGAAGGCTGCACCAGGCCAGTCAGATCTGGCAGTGTTTCTACAGCTGGATGCCCTTCCTAACGCCAACCACTCCGAGAGTGTAGTGGGTGATTTTATGTGCCACCGACACAGGTGCCAGACGAGGCTGGCGAACGGCCACGCTCGGATGGTGTTTTTATGTGCCACCGACACAGGTGCCAGACACGCTCGGATGGTGTTTTTATGTGCCACCGACACAGGTGCCAGATGAGGCTGGCAGGTGCCAGACGAGGCTGGCAGACGGCCACGCTCGGATGGTGTTTTTATGTGCCACCGACACAGGTGCCAGATGAGGCTGGCGGACGGCCACGATCGGATGGTGTTTGTTACGTCCCCAAAGCACGGAGGCCAGTCTATGCGGTACTGGCTACGGCCACGTTCGGATGATTTTCTTGTGTGCCACCGGCACTGGTACCACAAAGATACAAATTCCATTTATGTTCATCTATTTTGATTTGTTTTGATTTGATTTGATTTTCACTTGCCTCAACAGGTCTTCACAAGTGTCACTTGCCTCAACAGGTCTTCACAAGTGTCACAAGAAGGAAGGTATGCACAGGTGGACTGTCTACGTCGCCGGGTCTTCGGATGGTGTCTTTATGTGCCACCGACACAGGTGCCAGATGTGGCTGGCGAACGGCCACGATCGGATGGTTTTCTTGTGTGCCACCGGTACTGGAACCACAAAGATACAAATTCCATTGATGTTCATCTATTTTGATTTGGTTTGATTTTCACTTGCCTCAACAGGTCTTCACAAGTGTCACGCGTGTCACACACT